>NW_013952666.1:361531-378876 GCF_001266775.1 Austrofundulus limnaeus
TCTCTTGGAAGAGAGACAAAACGTTTCATTAAAGAAGAACCCGTCCAGAGGACCTATACAATTTTTTCCCTTTTGATTTTTTTACCTGGATTACTGAGATGCATCAGGACATAACCTCTTGTTGGCAAAATGAGTCAAAATGCACACATTGTATTGCCAAAAAAGTACAAATATTGATTATATTGTTAGAAAATCCCATCATTGAATATTTTGTGTCATTGTGAAGCTCAGGGATTCGTCTTTTTAAAAGTAGTGCTGGACTTCTCCAGGACAAGATTCCAGACCAATGAAATGAACTAGTTTACTGCCAGGCCAGGTGATTAATTGTCAAAATTTAATAAAGTATGGATCATTTAGAAGCTTTTGAGGTGTATTAATTTTTAAAACAATAATAACCCTAAATAGAAAATGTTTTTGTCGTGACTCATTTTGGCTGCAGGGTTTACATGATGGAAATTATTATAATGATTATTTTATTATTAACTAATTTACTCATTCATTTATTGAAATAAAAGAAAATCTAAGTGTAATTAAATAAATTAGTTCAGTTAGCTGCAATTGTTTTTTTGATAAAATGACAAAAGAGCTAAAATGTGATGGATTTATTACCATGTAACGTGACATTCAGACGTCCTTTTAAAAACATTAAAACAAAACAGTTCAAAAACGGTAACCAAAATAACCCAAAACGACTGTTTTTGTCTGTTATGCCTTAATGTTAAAACTTAAACTTGGCACATTATATATAAAATACAAATATATATGAAATATGTACATAAGCATTGTTTTGGCATCACTGTGACACCAGTTATTAAAATTCCTCCCTGCAATCCCACTAAACCCAACAAAACTCCTGGGAAAAAGTGTTGTTTTCGCAGCGTGTCTTTATCAGTTGTGTCACTAACGTGTGTTCTGGCACCGCCGCCGTCCACAAACCAGGTTACTGAATAATCCGATCGTCCGTTTGTCCCGATCCAACAATGCTGACATTCAAAACCAGGCTGGGGGTGAAAAACAAAAAAATAAATCAACGATATGCCTACGCAGCCGTAGTGCATGTTTTGGCAATAAAAGAAGAGGCGAAACATGAGCGGACTTTTACGTGGCTCGCTTTTGTTTTCTCCTGTACGAAGCAGAAGTGGATATTTCTGAGTATTTTTACCTTCTTTAACACTGAGGTGCTGCGTGAAACTGATTGTTGACTCTGTTCTAGCTTTAAAACACTCAAAGAATCTGCAGGATCTGAAAGGTTTTGGTGCATTTTCATGAGCTTAGACAATAAAATCAAGCTTTTAAAGATTTAAAGTCCAACAACAACAACAAGGTATATTAGTTACACAGGTTTTTGAATCCAAACTCAGCTTCAGTTTAATCTGGTCATTAAACCCTGATGTTGTCTGTTTCGCAACTTTTCCTGTTTCCTTTTTTTAATGTGTTGCTCAATATTTCAAACTATTGTGTAGCGTGAACATTTATCAGTATGCTGTGAAATGAAACGACTGCTGTAATTAAAAGGGTTCGCACCTAAATGAAGCTGCAAACATTTGTAAAAAGTGGCCTTGTAAACCACTTAGATCCTCCTCTGGAATATATTGAGCTGTTTTTTGTTTGTTCTTCTTCTTCAAACATTTCAACTTGAGGGGTTTGAACTTTTTAATTTGTCTTGTTTCTTTATTTAAGAGTTTTATAGTCCCAGCTGCTTCAGATCTTTTCTTTAACACAAAGTTAAATTCATTTAGAGTACTAATTAAAAAGTGTCCGTTTGTGGAGCTCATATGACTTGTTACAGCAATGGTATTGAAGCATTTTAGAACATATAAGTAAAAAAAAAAGGCTGGCTCCGTTATGTTATATGCATTTTTGGGAGAGTTTATGTTGTTGAAAATGAGAGAACTGCAGGCAAACGATTTGTTTTCTGACTAAAGCTCAGCTGCTGAAGAGTCAGAGGCTGTCTGTGTGTGAGTACTGATTACAGGACAACTTTGACGAGCATCAAAAAGCATTTTGAGATGATCTGATAAAAGGAGAAATTTCATCATGAAAGCATGATGTTATGTCACTGTAATGTCCCTGTAGAATTATTCATTTTTATCAATGTTGGAATAAAGGTCCTGCTTGATGCTTTTTTTTTTTGTTTTAGAGGTTTTAGACTTAAGCCTGGTTTATAGTTCGTGGGATGTAGAGCCGAGCTATACTGTATACCGATTCGTAACGAAAACCTGTTTTTATTTTTGTTATGGATGTATGACATGAATTTTCTGCTACCAGCACGCTGGTTTAAATAGCCTGAATAACAAACTGTTTCATCGGGACCTTTTTCCTCACTGCAACTCTGAACACACATGCAGGAAATAGAGCAAGCTAGTGTCGTTGTTGGACAAGCATTTAGCTAGAGGAGTGTCAGGGTACCAGGCAAATACACATGAACATTTCACTTGACTTTTTTACATGTATACAAAGCATAAAATATGTGATGTTTACGTGTCAAGATTTCATGCATGATTAACACATAAACTGTGTTAGCATGTCAATGTGTAACGTACACGCTTCAGAACGTGCATTTTTGTTAAGGTGAAATATGAGACCATATGAGACCCAGAGGCAGAGTCGTGGTCGCAGCTTCTTTTTTTTTTCTCCCTCCTCTGCTCTGCACTCATGGTGCGTTCACACCGAACGCGATTTCAGCTTCAAAATCGCAGCCAACGCTGAAGTCTGAAGCTTGTGCACTTTGAGGTCAGACGCAGGACAGTTGTTGAAGCGCCGCACCGCCCCTCCCTCCTCTGTCGGGCTCTGTTTAATGTCGGAGGAGGAAGTGGCTTTGCTTTATTTACAGACAGCCAGAACGTGTCACGTTCATCAGATAATTAATTCATAATTAATTCACCAGATAATTCAGAGAAGAGGCTCACAGCTCGTTTTCAGGACTATTTTTTTCAGTCTGATGAGTCGCTGCCACGCATTGCTGCGGATCAGGACACGACTGCAGCACTCATTTTAGCTAAAGAGCTCCGCTCCGTCTGTTTCAGGTTAGTGGACCTCATTCAGTAAACTGTCCCGTCGGGAAATATGTCGCTACGTCACACAGTGGAGTCTCTCTGATTGGTTGACGCTGCGCGTCGAGCTGCAAAAGTTCAGATTTTCTAACTTCAGCGATTTGGACGATTTGGACGATCTGAGCGTTCGACGCTCAGATCGTCCAAATCGTCCAAATCGCGCTGCTCTAATCGCGCTTGAGGCGCCGCAGAACTTCCCGACGTTGCTTGAAGCGCCTCCACCATAGACTTTGCATGTAAACCTGCTGCTCCTGACGCTGAAATCGCGTTTGGTGTGAACGCACCATCACTCTGCATGCTGTTACCAGAGCAGGGAGCAGCAGCGGTCAAAATACCTCAGAAACTCGAACAAATAGGCTTTAACAAGGCTTTAATAAGCTAAACAATAGAGGTACATGAGAAAACGTGTTCATAACAAATGAAAATAAATAATTAGATTGTGTCCGTGCTGGTCTCCCACTCTCTGGTCCAACACTCAACCTGTTGCCCTATTGGAGGCTAGTTGTGAAATGAGCTGCACATTACACAACAACAATACTTTGATGGCTTTTTATACGGAGGAGGTGGAGTTTCACCCGGGGGTTGCTAGGTGAGGGGCTGAACGCAGGTTCCGCTGGGTTGTCGTACGGCTTGTGACATCACAAAATGACGGAAGTATAAAACTTGTCATTAATATACATTAAAAATACATTTACTTACAGTAAATATGCCCCTGGGTGCATTTTTTGGTCCTAGGACAGTCTTTTTAAGAAGTACATACCCAAAGTTGAGTAAAAAAAACTTTAAAAAGTGAATTTTGCATAATAGGTCCCCTTTAAGAAATGTCTTAATGAAATCCACAATGATGAAATTTTGTAGTTGTTTTAATAAGTTATATGTATTAAGTTCTAATAAATTTTATTGAACATAACAGAAGATAACAGAAACATTACAAATAATATACAGTTTTAAAATAAGATAATAAAAACCTTTACTGTCATTGTACAGAGCACAATGAAATTACAGTTCAGGACACCCATTCACAATTTTTCATACGCTCAAAAGGAGTGTGCACAAATATATTTATATTAGCCCACCTCTTCTCCTGCAACCTTATTCCCATCACTTCTTATTTATCAAAATAATTATTAATTACTTAAAAATTAATGCATCCAACAACACAGTCACCTGCATCTCCTATTTACTTTAAAACTTTTTACACTTGTGGCAGTTTTCTTTCAAGATTAAACAGTTTAATTTTAAAGTTTGTCCTTAAAACCTGTTGTTTATGTTGAAGAGAAAAAAATGGTGATATTCTACAATATCAATAAATATTTTCATTGAATCAAATCGTGATTAATCGATTCTGAACTTAATGAATCGAAATCAAATCGATTGAGAGAATTGGCCATGATACCCAGCCCTTTTCCTCATATAATCTTTAATTTTTCATCCTTAAATTACTCCCGCTTTGCTTTTTCACGGAAAACAGGCAGAGCTGTGGAGTAAAGAAGCTCTCGGGGAAAGGAGGAGGAGATGACGCCATTAAAGTGATGACGTATCTCCCTAAGTGATGACGTAACATTTAGAATCGAACAAATGAAACAAACGGCTCCCCGAGATCTGGGTCCCTTCAAATTTATCCCATCTCTAACTTCACTTTATTGTCAATTTGAGTCGTGTCTTTTCTCATTGGCTGTTTCTGAATCATGGCTAAACCGCTTTAGCAAAGAGAGGTTTCAGATATTGCTCTGACTTTAAACTGTTTGTTAAACTTGTTAAACGTTTAAATATTCTTTTAGTATTTTGATAATTTGCTTACAGGCTTCTACTATTAAAATAAATTGAAAATTCCTGATCTTGAATTGACAGTATTATTAAACGGATTTTCTGTAAAGTAACTACAAGAGTTGTTTTGATTGTCGAAGACCCAGTTAAAAAACATTTTTATTTTAATGTTTCTAACAATTTAAAGCCGTGTAGCTATTACATAGCTGCTGGTGCCTGATGGGTTTAATTTAATTTTTATTTTTTCATTGTAATTACAGGAGAATAGCTGTGTTTTATAAAAATAAATGGATAAGTAGAATTGTGCTGAGACCCTCAGGTTGCACTCCCCTGGTTTAATTTTGTATGCTGTCAAAAAAGATGAGCCTGAGTCGCTGGGCCACATGTGGGATCTTGTAGATCTGTCCAATTTTAACACCAATAAGTAATGTTAACTGTAACAGTTCTGCTCTACACTTGTTTTTAATGTATGATTAAGACTGTCGTGAGGTTTTTATGACATATGACAACAATAAACTAATTTATTGTGTTGTCATATCTGTCTTACTGTGTGGAAATTTGGGGTAACACATACAAAAGCACCCTACAACCACTTTATAAACTACAAAAGAGAGCAATGGGGATAATTCATAAAGTGGGGTTTTGGGAGCACACAAACACTATTTTTAAAATCATATATTTAAAATTTATGATTTGGTTAAGTTCAAAACTGCACAATTTTTGTTAAAAGCAATTAAAGAACTTTTAGGAAATCTTCAAAACATGTTTTGTGATGGGGGCTATAAATAAGGATAGTTAAAATTAATAAAACAAGTTGTGCATACCATGAGTAAACATATGTGTGTATTGGTTTGTGGGATGGATTTATGTAATGGGTTAAATGTTGAACTGAAGCAATGTAAAACCATAAATCAGTGTTTAAAGTTACAAAAATGTAATTTGGGGTTATTTGTGGATGAGAGATGTTGGTGGTTTTTAGAGATGTGGTGAAACAGATTGGTTTTATTATTGTAAAATTCAGCTGTAATTGAGATAGCTATGTACGTAAGAAGCTTCACAAAAATAGAAATCAGAACTAGATTGATCTATTGAAAAGTGAGAAAGGGGCAGGGAAATATAAATTTTACTTCAACCTTTTTTCTTTTCAATACAGATGTAAGTTGGCAAATATGTCCGTTTTAAAATAAACTAGAACAAGTTCAAGGGCATTTGAACAGTCACATTTATAAAAACTTTATGTAGACATGTTATGTAATATGTTGGAGGTAATTGATTATGTGTATACTGTATTTCTATATTCTAGTGGTATTTATTCAAATATTAAAAAAACATTTACTAATGAAGCAGACAGAGCGAAGGTTATTCCAGCAGAGTAGGATGGTAAGCAACCCTCTCTTTGTTAGCAAAGAGGGTTGACAGTCAGTAGTTTATCCCTGAATAAGAAACAACCAATGAGAAGAGACACGACTCAAACTGACAGGAAGTGAAGTTACCCAAAACAGACATAAACAGTGTGTTGTTGACGAGTTAACACATAGTTCACTTGTTCGATGTTGACATGTTGTATACGCGTCAAAGTTTCGTGAAATGTCCACATGTTTTTGGCCCAGTACACTTTCTATATCAGGGCATTGCAAGGTTGCCTTGTTCGATTTGTCAATGCCTGTTTTAGTTTGGCAATGCCTCTGGATGCCTTCAGGGCACCAGTCTTTGGGTTGTTCCCTGAGATTTAACAGACATTTTCGTCTGTAGGTTAAAGAACCTGTGGAAGGAGATTGGACAATTTTTCTTATTCGCACAGAGGAAAAGCATCGAGATGAGCAGATTTCTGATGTCACCGATGTCTTGTTGAGTATAACCAGACCTTTCTGTTACTGTATCAGGACATAATCAAATGTGTGGAATTTACAAGGCCTGAAAAACAAACACCATTTTCAAATGTTTGTCATTCTACACAGAATAGATATTGTTTTTCATCTGGTGAGTTAATTATCTGCTGTGCGCAACGTTCGCTTGCTTTTTAGTAAATAAATCAAAGCCATTTTCTTTTACTTCATCTTTATTTCACCCGCCGAGGACACGCTCCTCCCACACCTCTCTGCTGCCGCTTGTTCTGGTCTGAACACTAGTGCGTTCTTCGGTCTGAAAATAGTGCGTCCAACGAGAGGCGTTTTGCGCATTTTTGGCCGCTCTAAACGCGTTCAGTGTGAACGTAGCATCAGCCTCGCTCCGCACCGTCTTTTTTCCCCAAAGTTTGGCGAGAGGTGGATATGGAGGGACGCAAAAAATAGCTCTGGACTTGATCTGGCCTTATTTAAATAAAAATGACTACGTGCCGTGAAATTCTTAGAGGGGCAAGCTGTCTCGTTGGCAGGGGGGCCCGCCTCCCTTGTATAATGGTAGAGGAAACACTGAGGAGATTGTTGCACTAAATCAGATACATCTGATGTTTTTAATAACGACATCAGTCTGAACACTCATGTCGCGTATCGTCAACCTTCAGTGTGGTGTGGGTGACAATATTAATACCAATGTCGTACAGTTTCAATCTCGTAACTACCCATTTTCAGCTGCAGAACAGAACTCAAGTTGCTTCATTTTTTTCTGTTTTCCATGTCCTGGATGACTGAGAATCCATAGAAATACATGGTAGTAATGTTTCTCTCGGACCGTGTTGATACTTATGCTACATTTACACTGAACATGTTTTGAGCATCAGGAGCATCTGGTTCACATGCAAAGTCAATGGTGGACTCATATATGAGCATCTAGAAGCTGAGCAGTGCGTCTGGTGCATTTGGAGCAGCGCGGTTCGAAGCGGTGCACACTTCTTGAGCATTTTCCGTGGGTGTGGCACGTCCAACTTTAGCTGCTCGACGCATCGCATCAAGTAGAAAGACTCTGTTCAGTGACGAACTGGTGGCAGGCCGGAAATACCGGAAGACTGGGAAATCGGATCACACAAGCATTAGACAAACAGATAGTCTGATCATTTATGATCATTCCCGTGTCCGTTATCATGATAGAAACTGGAGGACGACTAGTGAGGAAGTCGGCATGTCTAGTAAGTTATGAAAACTATGGTTAAAAGGCTCCTCCTCTCTCTCGCGTCTAAAGAAGTGCATCTACGTTCACATCAAATGTGTCTGTCCTCACTGGACACCAGCGTTAGGATACGTGCGTTTTGAGATTTTTGGAGGCGCGCGACGTGTTTGGTGTGCATGTAGCATCAAGTTAACGGATCAATACTTTACTTTCAGCACGTAGCTCCTGTTCCAAAAATAAAAAGCTGCACCATAGCAGCCAACCAAAGGCAAGTTGAAATGTAAACAATGACCTAAACAAACTTGTCAGATGATTATTTAATCAGCTCTGATTGCACACCTTCAGAATTGACATGCTAACAAGTAGCATCTAATTTTCTGTAAATTTTTCAGAATCTGTCATCACTTCATTATCTGTGCACGTGGGTTGCATTAGTGTCATGGAGTTCACACTGGAGTCTGATGGAGGTCATATTTAAAATTTAATCTAAACATCCATGCAAAAAAAATCAGACTTTGCAAAAATAAGAATTGAGCATTAAGACCTGCAGTGTGAACTACTAACCTTATATAGCTTCTACTTCAGTTTTTGGGGGTTTATCAGTATATCACTTTTCCTTGTCCTGCCTATTTGTTTTTTAAGATTTGTATATTCCTGCCTTGTTTATGCAAAGAAGAAAAGCAGATTTAGATCTTTACATTTCCCACATCTGATTATCGTGTCCTTGAAAAGGACATCAGAGCTCTCTTTTCCACCTCCTCCATGTACAGGTTTGCAACAATGGGAGAAATGGGAGCCCATAGCACACCCATGTTTCTGCCTATAGTATTGTCCCCCATATGTGAAGTACCGGTAGGTTGACTTCAGGTACAGTTTCAGGAGTTGGCACAGTTGTTCTGTGGAAAGAGTGGTTCTGCTGCTAAGAGTGGTGTCTGATTTTAATCTTACACAGACCTCACCCATTGCCTCATCAGCATGAATGCACGTAAAGAGTGATGTGACATCACTTTTCTTAGTTTTTGCTTCCTGGATTATTGAGATGCATCAGGACACCAGGCCCTAACACTATAAACTTGTTTATTCACGCCACCATAAACCAGAGTACGACAAAGGCCAGAAAATGCAGACTAAGGCCACGTCAGCAACACAAACTCCCCTCCAGGGAATGGTGGAAACAAATCTACTTGGCTCAGGATCCACGATGCACTCTGTTAATAAACACCAGAAGGAGATAACGCTGGTGGTGGCTTGTAATGTAAAAAAGTTACAGTAGTTTGATTTGTATAGTTTTAAAACACAGGGTAACTAATTTTATGTAAAAAAAAAAAAAAAACTAAGTGCAATGATTAATCATCATTAATTGTTATGGACTAAATGTAATAAATAATTGTGATCTTTTTTTTTTTTTTTTGCTAATATTACCCAACCCTAGTAGGACTCATAACAGAAGTTGAGGAAGTCTGTGATAATATGACTGGATTGTACCTGATCAGGCTGCGTCACATTCCAGCAGCCACTCTGCACACACATCTGATGGCAGCTGCTTTAAACAATCCTCCTGATTCCACCAGACGGGCATTTCAGAAGTGCCCCCAGAGGCAGCTCGCCACTAAAAATACAAGTTGAATTTATTTTTAACGGAAGCCGTGTCGGATTTCACAGAACAGGGATGAGCTGAACAGGACGTCAGGGAAAGAGTGTGTGGATTTTCAAAATAGAATTCTCAGATTCATCTCAAAGCAGATATATTTGAATGAATTTTGAAATCAACATCTACTGTAAACATTTCTAAACCAAAAATGAGCTGTTATTTAGCAAATCAAGACATCGTTCTTGATTAATGGAAATTGATCTAACACAGGAGTCCAGTCCAGTTCCTGGAAGGTGACTATCCTGCGTGTATAAGGTGTTTTTCTGCTCCAACACACCTGATTTAAATGAATGGGTGACTTAAAAACAAAAAAACTCAGGAGCTCAAAAAAGAAATGTATTTAAAAAAATAAAGGGCTGAGGGGGCAGCAAAAATGTACTTACAAGAAGTCCTCGTGCGGCGCACGAGGACCAAACTAAACTGGCTGAAAATGGCGCAGTGAACTGACCAGTGAGCAAAGACAGGAAAAGAATTTAAAGGTGAGCAAACGAGTGGAGAATTGGAACCACTGGGGGAAGACATGATGATCAGGTCGGTGTGCAAGGGAAGAACTGTGGAAGTACAGGCATACATTGACTGTCCAAATTCAGGGGATGCGTCCTTCAAAGGACCAGGCCTTCCCAGTCTAGGTGGGTTGGGTCATTGGTTGACTGCAAGACCGGAAGAAAGTGGCTGTCAATTTGGACAGTCTAGCTTTCTGCACTTACCCCAGCGACCGCCAATACAAGCAAAAATAGTTCTCGTCAGCCTGCAGTTAGGGATACTCAGATACTCAGTATCGGTGGCAGATATGGCCATTTTTGAAAATCGGGTAGAATCTGATTTAGTCAAGTGATTGGGCCGATCCAGTTTTTTGACAGTTTTCAGCATCATCATGCTTTACAACTGCCGTTAAGAAGTCAAGACGCACACAAGTATGCAACCATGTCCACAGTGTGGGAACACGAAACTGCATCTTGCAAAATCTGCAAACTGGATGTTTCTGGTGGTGAGAACAGCAGGGCTCGCTTTAATACTACCAACCTTGTCACTTGGAAAGAAAGAAAGAAATAAAGCTATTGGATCGGTATTGGAAAGACTAATCATTAAAAAATCGGATTGTATCAGGAGCCAAAAAATCCATCCCTACCTGCAATGCATCATGAGATAAGCTGGGCTGAGAAGGACCCACCAGACCTGTCCCTCAAATCAGGGGAAAAGGACGCATTTTTTGGGCCACGTCAGAGAATTCTTCAAATTTGGACAGCCTACCGTGCGGCGCAGCGACGCAGCGACGCAAGCAGCCGACAAAGTCGGGCTTCGGAGGACGCAGCCTCTGAAATTGGACACAACCACTGAGGAGAAAACAGAGAACATCAAAAGTAAACAAAATCTCAAGGAGAGACAAACACGTGCTCACACTGACAAACCTGGAAGAGGTCTTTTCATCACTGAACCAGGTGTGTTGGAGCAGGGAAACAAGAAAAACCTGCAGGATAGTGGCCCTCAGGGACCAGGATTAGACACTACAGATCCAACAGTTTTACTAGTTTAAAAAATGAAGGGAATTGTGACTTTTGGTGGAAAATAAGGTCATGATGGGAGAGAACAATAGGAAGAACATGAGTCATAAATCAGTATTTGAGAAAAGTCAAAACTAGTCCAAACCAAAGTTAAAATGTTTCTTAATTTCACAAGCATGAAAGAAAATCAATGAATTGATATTTTCATATGAACTCTGGCTTTTATAAAGCATATCATCAAGGAGCTTCCTTCACTGATACCCGTCTGTTTCCTCTTCCTGTTTTGGCCTGTGAGAGGCCAGCAGAGGGTCGCACGGGGTTTGAATCCACAGATGGAGGAGGAGGAGGAGGAGGAGGCAATAAAAGCAGCGTGAGAGATGGTCAACAGAGGTTTGTGTGTTGGTAACGCAGTCACGTCTGGACAGAAAGAGAGCACAAAGGGACAGAAACAAAGTCTGATGGGAGAAAGAAAAGCGAGGAACAGTTTTAATTACAGATTCAGGAGAAGTAAAAGAATTTCACTAACTGAGATAAATGCTTATGGCTCGTGACGAACTGTAATTCGGTTTTAAAAAAAGGTACTTCATGTCAAACTCTAGTAGTTAAAACTTAGGGTATTTGAAATAAAAAAACTGACTTTATTGTGGTGTTTCCTAGAATAGAATAAAATCTTAGCTTTGTTTTACACCTTCAACCTGATAAATCTGATCATATTTAGAAAAATGTTAAATAATAGAACACTTAAAACACGTGTCAAACTCAAGGCCCGTGGGTGAAATTTGGCCCTTATTAACATTTTATCTGGTCCCAAAGGTATTACTGTTATAGTTTTGTGTCGTTTTGGTCCTGAATTTTACTAAGATATTCTCATGACAGCTAAGTTTTTTTTAGTGATCTTTAATTTTGGTGTGAAAGAGCAACAAACAATTATTATTTTTTCTGTATTCTCTTTTATTTTAAAGTCAAATGATTGGATTTTTAATTAAGGTTTTATTGAACTGATATGCTGGATTGTGATCAGATATTTTTCTAAGAAATAATTAATTAGACCATTGTTAATAGAGGGTAAGAACTGAATGCTAATTGTCTTTCTAAACTCTTTTCCTTTTGTTTGTTAGGTTATGTATGATTTTAATGTAACATAAAACATAATTTGGAAAAGGTAATTTGTATTTCTAAAACAATAATTTGTAATAAAACATTTTCTATCAATAAATATTGACAGAAACAGATCCTTGGCTTAGATAAAGTTTGGACATTTGGCCTCTTTGTGTAGCTGGGTTAGACACGTCTGAATTAAAAGAAACTATATATACAGTATTTTTTTCAGGAGCACCTCCTTGTGGCTCGCTGTAGTACAGTTTTTCAGCTCTTCCCCTCCATTTAAATGATGGCACATTTTCCTAACTAAAAAAAATCAGTTTGTTGATTCAAGAAGCTCATATCTTGTTATTGAATGTCTAAATCAACATTTTACAGTAATACAAAGCTAGTAAACACTGTCTTATATGCAACAGTCTCGTATAATGGATTAAGGTTTTTTTGTTTTTGTTTGTTTTGAAGTTCAGGTAGGTTGATTTGTTTGTCAAAAACCATCATTTATTAGAGCTGGGGTTGCTTGTTTGTATGTGTATAAGTAAACAATTTTATTATCATTTGTGCCATGCAGCACAGCAGGTGCCCAGCCCACACAGGCTCACAAGACACATTAAACATATAGGCGGATAGACAAACATTCTTCAAACAAAAAGGTGCCAGGCCTTTAAAATAAACTGAGCTAATTGAAACACAAAACACTTAAAATGCTGCAATTTATCTTCATCGATTCAATACAAAAACAAAATCTGGATAAGCATCAAGAGTTTAGTCAAACAATTCATTTCTCAGAATCATATACAGTACAAAGGACAATAAAACAATTGTATTTCATTCTCAGTTTCACCCAAATCACACAAAGAACATGTATGATCCTCTGGAACTGAACCAAATCGTCCAGTCTCCACAGGGAATGAGTGTGACTTATTGTGTGTGTGTTTGTGATGGTGGGGGTAAATAAAAACTTTTTTAAAGTTTCAGGAAATGTGATTAATTTAATCTTTAGTTGGTGATGCTTTTAGAAAACGTTCCATGAGAGGGTGAAAGTGGGATTTACTATTTATTTTTCAAAACAAGATTTTGATAAGTTTCACAGTTCATAATGGAGAACCACCAGAGAAATGTGTAAATACCATAAAGAATAGACCAAGTTGTCAATGTCAAACTTTATTTATAAAGTGCTTTAAAAACAGCCAATGACTGCACCAAAGTGCTGCACAACAAACTATAAACACAAACATTACTAAAATACATAATAAATTACAACGAACAATAGTAAGAACAGATAAAAGTTACAATGCCAGGTCTTGTATTAATTAAATACCTTAGAATAAAAGTGAGCCTTAAGAAGAAGCACTTTGAAGTTTTCCAAGCTATGAACAGATCTAATGTGAATGAGCAAGTTGTACCTTCTATTTTGTAGTTTTTCTGTGTGAGTAGATTTTTCTTGGTTTTGTTACACACTCATCATGTTCAGCGTACAAAAACAACAATTAAATAATAGTACAGTTTTCAGGTTTTCTTAGAAAAAGTTCACCTGTTTATCAATCCTAAGCATTAGAAGAATATGCTTCAAATGGCTGGAAAATGCATAGTTTTGAGTAGATATTTTCAATTGCCAATACTTTTGGCAATGTATTTTCAAGGTATGTATCTAAACCCTCATAGGATCACTTTGTGCCACTAGTGCTTGCTAATACTTGGCCTTCATTGCCATTAGCAAATGTTGTCAATGAGGTGAATTGATTAGAGGCTATCATGTGACTTTTCTTGGTCAGAGAGAGCGGCCATATTGTTTGGGGCTAGGACAAGCTGGTAAAGCTGAATGTAGTAAATGACATTTTAACTTTAGTTCAGCACATCAGTGAAACACAGTTTGATATGGACAACCATTAATTTCATTTGATAGAAATTCTTGTCAGTACATTTTATCATATCAGGTAAAAATGTGTTGCCAAGGTACATCTGCAGGGAATGGTGTTTCTAATAGGTGGAAGCTAACAAATGAAAAACCAATATTCATGCAGTTCACCACAGAATTCTAGCCATGATAAATGGTTTACATTGACAATATGGCGTTGCACTTTGTACCACAGCGGTTAGTTTTCCGAAACATGCGTGATTCTTTTAGCCAATAATCCTTAATGATTCCAACCACTGCAAATAGTGTAGTACAGAAAAATAAATATTTGAGAAAAGTGATGTTTTTTCTGATCTTCGGTCAGTGATATGCTTTTTGTGTGGTTTACAAGTACATACATGATGCAATAAAACATGATAGTGATCTGACTCAACAGAACGGCTAAATGGCTCGACACACAGGAGGCGACGTCGCTCGCTCTCCATTCATTTCCTYDGGKYCCTGTGCGGTGAGGCGACYATCGCTTGCCCTCCTCCAGCTAAGCGACCGGCGAAAATAGTGCATGTGAAATTTCGCGCTCTTACACCTAGACGTGCACACGCGAGCTTGTGATGCGACATATGAAAGTTAAAAAATGTTCAACTTTTGTCGCTGTCGCTTAGCGTACAACCAATCAGCGAGGGTTTCATTGATTGACCAATGAGAGGAGAGTATGCTACACACTGCCGTTAGCTAACACTTTTACCAAGTGATTACTAAAAAGCTTTGTGGGAATTTACTGGCACCAGGGTGAAGTTTATGGTAAGTTTTTCCTCATAAAATGGTATCTTGATGTGTGTTTGTTTTTCAATATCATTAGCATTGCAAGATTTGTTTAGTTTACACGTCCGTAATGCACACCCGCCTTCAGAGTCAAGAACCAATCAAATTTTGTGAAGACAAGCGACTTGAGAGCACGATACGCAACGCTGCGATCGCTATTGCGTCCTGTGTGTCGGGTTTCACCCTGGCTGCGATGACAGCCGTTAATCGCTGTAGTTTGTCGCTCCCCGTGTGTCGAGCCCTTAAGATCTGAGCTTTGAATACCTGTTGAGCTGCACAGGTGCACAGCTCTCAGTGATAAGACAGGAGAAAAAAGTCATTCGTTTGCCAAGTTTGTCTTTGGGTAATCATTGGTTCGTTTGCCAAGTTTGTCTTTGGGTAATCATTGGTTATTTGGCAGGGATTTGCTGCCGCTTTTGTTCGGCTGCTAAAAATAACTTGTATAAAAAAAGTGAAGTGAATAGTGAGCACTCCGATACTGTGTGTATGTTTTCGTTAGAGGGGAAGTTTCTTTAGCTTCCAGTCCCGTTTAGTGTGAGAGTGTTGCTTTGTTCACCTGTGCAGTGAATCTGAAGTGTAAGCTTGTTTCCATTTGAGCCGACTGGTTTCATTTTGTTCAGGTTACAGTTCTCACACCAAGCCTGATGTCATCAGTGAGGCATGTGTTTAGAGTTGGAAATGTACTAACAAAACGTAAGTATGGGATTTTCACCAAAAAGAGAAAGTGGCCACGCTGCATTCCTCCATAACTTCCTTAAGTCCATCAAATACTGTTTTCCACCGGGTTGGTATTGAAACTTTAAAGTGCTGCTCAAGTGGCTGTTTTCAGCTGACAATCAGATGAGAGCTGGTTATGCAAGAGCTTCTGACAAAAAAAACACCCATCTCCTGGAGGGTTTGTGCCCAAGACAAGTATGAGAAAAGCTGCTGGATGTTCTGTTTTTTTTATACAACCACTATGTCCAGTGGAATTATGTAAAATTTGTGACTAAAATTAACAAATTACAGCTGTAATCGTGTCTCGATTCAGTTTCTGGTATTAGACATAAAGGTTTCAAAAAATCTAAGTGTCGGTTTTGTTGTCTTTTGTAGGCTCTTCTCCATCTCTGTCTTCTAAGAAGCCCCGGAGTGGAGGCCTCTTTTCCAACCTTTTTTGCTGCCTGTGTCGGGACCACCCTGAAACACCGCCGGTCAACAACAACGCCCCGCTCTTAGTCGAAGAGAATGGAACTGTGTCCAAGGTGGTTGAATTTACCAAGCAGCTATTTTTTTACTTCAAAAGAATGGTACAACCCATCCACTTTAAACAAAAGTAAAAATTTAATGATTTTTTTTAGATCCAAGCGAAGCCACTTCTCCCTCCAGTGAAGTCAAAAGACTCTGGAAAGATCTGTGTGGTTATAGACCTGGATGAGACGTTAGTTCACAGCTCTTTTAAGGTAAGAACCAGATTCACCCATTGTAAGCAGGCTATGAAGGCTATCCAGCTCCTGTTAGAGAAAGTGATCTGTGTTCACCTGTAATGAAGGATGGAATAAAACTGCTTTATAGCTAGTTTGTCCTGTTAAAAGTTTTAAATGTACCCACTAAAATCAGTTAAATGGTTTTATTGCGCTCAGAAAAGGTTGTCTTTCACGTTGGTGACCGAGGAATGGCCCAAAACAGAGGTCTAAATGGATTGCAATATGGTGCTACTTTCTTAACAGAGAATATTTACAAAGAAATGTAAAGCACTGATGCGTCGAAGGAAGATTTTTGTTGTTGTTTCTAAAGTGTCTCATGCTTTGCCATCAGAGTATTACTGTTGAATTTGCCAGACTGTAGTATGGAGCTACTGGATACCTTCGGAGAACTTTCTTAATACATGCAACATCTGGAAGGAAATGTGAATGTTCATACAGTGGTGCATTAACTTAGGAGTATAGTTTGTTCTACAGTGGTGATCGTAATTCAAATTATTCATAGGTCACATCAATCTTTGCTGTAGAAATTAACTGAAATGCCATTAATCTGTTCTGGACCCCCCCAAAACATGGCAATGTTTTGCTCCATGTTTTTAAGTAAGAAAAATATAAATAACAAATATTGTATAAAACCACAATACTGAAGAAATTTAGTTATTTATAGATTAGTACTGATATCAGAAACACCAGAGTATTAGGGTTTTCTTTTTATAACACTTTTATAATGTTTGATCTWTTATGTGTTAATTGAAATAGAGTAGCTACATGTCCGAATTATATAACAACACATAAGTAACTGTTTTTTAAACCATTAGAGTGAAGTCTTTGTCTGAATGCCTGTGATTCAGCCGTAGGTCAGTAGGGGGCGAACTCAGGCATTGAAGAATCGTGTATATAAAACATGTACTTCCTGTTGTTCATTCAGTGTGGTTTTGATTTGTCAGCCGGTGGCAAAATAAACCTCACTCACTCCAGAATTCTGGGTTGTATGATTATTATTTCATATCACAGATCACTTTATTTAATACTTGTGTTTTCATTTGACTTCAGCCAATATTAAAACACATATTTCTTACAAAATGATGT
>NW_013952666.1:378886-391004 GCF_001266775.1 Austrofundulus limnaeus
GATTAGTACTGATATCAGAAACACCAGAGTATTAGGGTTTTCTTTTTATAACACTTTTATAATGTTTGATCTATTATGTGTTAATTGAAATAGAGTAGCTACATGTCCGAATTATATAACAACACATATGTAACTGTTTTTTAAACCATTAGATTGCGGTCTTTGTCTGAATGCCTGTGATTCAGCCGTAGGTCAGCAGAGGGCGAACTCAGGCATTGAAGAATCGTGTACTGTATATAAAAGGGAACTTCCTGTCTTTCATTCAGTGTGGTTTGGTTTGTCAGTCCGGTGGCAAATAAACCTCATTCATCTCTCTCCAGAATTCTGGTGTTATATGACATTTATTTCATATCACAGATCATTTTATTTAACACTTGTGTTTTCATCTGATTTCAGCCGATATTAAACACTTATTTCTTACAATACAATAGAATGTACCTCAATACCCTGTTTTTTTTAAGTAAGTACATAATTTACAGTATTTACCTTGGGGATCTGACAATTTTAACATCTTTTGCACTTACTTTCTTCGAACCCATGGTTGTAAAAGGCTAGCTAACCACTTACTAGTGAGACACGGGATGCTGGGTAGATGTTTTGTGTCTGAAGCTAGCCCGTAACTCGAGTTTTAGCTCTCAACTCAAAGCAAAAAATTGTTTACGAGACTGCTTTTATCCCAAAAAAAATCTTTGTAGTTGAGACACTCATAAATCAAGGTACCACAGTATACTGTAAAATAGGTAGGAAAGACAACGAGCCATTGATGTTCTTTTAAGAGATACAGCCGAATAAACATTCTGGAGTTCCTATCTTCAGGAACTTCTGCAACTACTTAATTCATAAATTCTTACAGTGAAACGTGCAGCCAGCTGAGGCAGGGTTAGCTAGTTTACATAGTTCTTTGGAAGGTCAGACCTTTCCTTGTCATGGGCAAGAGTCAAGTGTGTTTGTGTCATCCTAGGTCAAGTCAAGGGTACAAATGTAGTTCCAGTCTTTGGTTTAATATTTTGTTCTGGAGTAAAAGTTACAAATAAAAAACATGTCTCTTTCACTTTAAACTCTTTACTGTTGAGTCTCAAAAATAGCTTCTCCTCTTGCATACCTCACTGATGTGAAGAGTTGTCAAACTTGTGCCAGGCCAAGAATTTTAAGGCAGGTGTTTATGAAACAGGAGGAGGGATTCTCTTCGAACAATGAAAAGAATTGAAGTGTGTTGTGAAACAGCGGTCATCACCCTCTGGATAGCAGACTTGTAGCAGTTGCTACAATCCATTTCGATGGCTTTTGCCCCCAAAAAAACTCTTTTGATTACATTCCAAACAGCCAGTTTGGTTATCAAGGACTTTGGAACATTTTTGCCTCGTTTCCTGTTTAATTTGAGAGTTTATGAATGAAATATCTGCAGAGGACTGGGTACATGAAGTCTGATGGAGCGTAGAAAATCCAGGGCGTTCAGTTGAATCTCTTTGAAGAAGATTGACAGTAAATATGTCTTTCTCATTCCTCAAGAAAAGAAACCCTTTTGTTAAAGCGTTAATGATTCACAACTTCTTTTAATGAAGTGTCTATTAAGAAAGTAAGAAGTATCTGATGGCCCTCTACTGGAAGCTTCGCCATACATCTGGACTAGGTTAACCGATTTCAAGGCATGCTACCATCACCTGAATCCTATGGTTTAAATGTCATTTTAATAAAATACCAGAAACATAATTTTTGCTTGTTCTTTCCTTTCTCTCTTACCTGTTCTGAGTCATCATTCTATGGAGATAAATTAGTCACCAAAAATTTGAGCATGCAGAAAATTTACACACACATGGTCACCTTGCATGTGACTTTTAAGACTTTCTTGCTGCTGCAGAATCACTTGTAATGAATGCTGCGTTCAAGGCAGGTGAAAAGCTGGGACATCTGAGCCTTACCACATTTACTGGGTTATTGGAAGCAACTTGTTTCTGACTTAGTAGCTTAGTTTGTGGACCATAGATTTGAAATAAACTGCTCAAAAACTGTTAAAAAATACTGGCAAACAAGTTTTATCATTAGTTTTTGCTGGGGAACACTGGTAAATATATGTTTCTAGTAGTTTTTGTAGAAGAATAACCTAATAATTTTTAGTAGTTCACTTCAAGGGTACAGTCCACACAACCAGAAATATATACTTTTATGGTATTTTTTCCACAAGTTGACTATTTTAATTTAGTGGAATGCACACCTGAAATAAATATGTCCATTATCTGCAACCTATTATATCTGTGCATTAAAATAACTATAAATTAATATTTTATTCAGTGTTAAACCAATATATTTTAGCACAACATTTTTGTTCAAGGTTATATTACTGTCAGAACCTCATACCAGCCCATGCCTTAAACTGACTCCAGGGTGTTCAGTTCAACTTCAAATTTATTTCCACCACACATTTATAACACATTTATAATTAACAAGGTGGACTAAAATGCTTCACAGGTTAGTGGGAATCAATTCAGGTGACAGTGACAATTTAATAAATACAATAAAGCTACTTGTAAAAAAGAATGAATAAAAGAAAATAGTTTTTTCCCTAAAAAATTACCATGTAACATACTCCGTTTTGGGTCATTCTTAGGGAAACGATGGCAGGTTTGGTTTGTAACCTGATGATTGGTGAAGCCAATTTCTAACCGTGAAATTACTCTGTTGCTAATTTTAGTAGATGCTTTTGTACTTTGACAGGAATTGCACGAGGCAATGAACACAAAACTTTTTAATTGTTTTTATTTTATGTATGCTGGTGGGCAATCTTTTTTGGAAACACCCATAAAATGATGTTTATATGTGCTGTCCTTTCTTTTTTAAACCAGCCTGTGAACAATGCAGATTTCATCATTCCTGTGGAAATCGATGGAACAGTACATCAGGTAATGCTACTGTCATGTGTTTTCCTCGTCATTATAGTGACAGTTTCTGATGTTCGTATAAAATCACTGGTGCTGTCTGAATCTGAAGATCTCTGAGGATGAAGGCTCGGAGTCAGATGACATACCTTTGGGTCTGGGCCTGATTCAAGTAATCCAGGATAGGTTTTTTCAGACAAGCACAGCCTGTTCCGGATGACTTGGTTCAGGAACGCTGCCCTCAAACGCCAACACATCAAGAAGAAGAAAGGGGAGAAAAATAAATCACAATGAGACAAATGTTTTTAGTTTTGTAATTTATGCCACAATTCTTGAAATGCGTCGTCCGTTTAGCGTGCCTAAACGCATGCATGAATTAAATAGTACCTTGGCACTGTTTATGCTAACAAAAAATATTTCCCGAGGTGCGTACGACCTGCAGAAACATGTTGAGTTTAGGAAAAGCAGGTGAATGAACTGGGTTTAAAGATTCCTGTGTGTTCCAGGTGTATGTCCTGAAGCGGCCACATGTCGACGAGTTCCTGAAGAGGATGGGAGAGCTGTTCGAGTGTGTCCTGTTTACTGCCAGTTTAGCTAAGGTAATGGGAAGCTAATGAGCACAGAGAAGATAAGTCCACAACAAATGGTGACTTTACATTGTGATGGAAAGAGTCGTTGCACACAGTCCAGATTGTTTTTACTGTTTTGGCCATGGAAGACTGCTAAACATCTGAAGTTATGTCAAGCAGGAGCAGGAAATATTTCTAACTGATAAAAGACGATGCAACGCGCTTGTAAACGTGACTCTGTTTCGTAACTTTAAGTATTACAAGGAAGTAGTAATGTTTTTCTGTGTCAGGCTATAGACTGTGCTTTGCAACCTTTTTTTTCTTTAAGTTTAGATTGCAGGCAGTGAAAAAAACTCTTTAAGATCAGTGAAAAGGTTTGTCTTCAGGAAAGTAGCCTGTAGGCCCTGAGGTTTTTCTGTGTGGAGTTTGCATGTTCTCCTCATGCATGTGTGGGTTTTCTCTGGGTACACTGCTTTCCTCCCACAGACCAAAAACATTAAGTTGTCCTCAGGCCCAGGCTTTTCTTGCAAAAGAGATTTGTGAGCTCTGTGGGATTTGCCTGGTTAAAAAAAAGAAAACATCATGATAACTGATGACATGATGTGGAAGTTAAAGATATAAAAACTCTCAAACAACACAATGTATTAGTCATTTATTTAGCCAAAAAAATGTAAATGTAATGTAAATACTGAAACAGTGGGAAGAACCTTGTTCTGTAACCAGTCACATGAAGTAATCGTTTGTATAGTCCTGGAGTATTTTGGTCAAGCTCAAACTTTCATGATATGTTCAGAAATCTGTCCAAAATAACAGTAAAAGTCCCTAAGAATCTACATTGGGGCTTTTTGAGAAATTCAAGATGGTGTCCAATATGGCTGCCAACTTGATTTTATTTTGAAGCTTAAAACATCACAAAAATGTGAATAATTAGTCTAATGAAATCCTCAATTCTTTTGTTTTTCACTCATTTTGTAGTAAAGTTACGTTATGTAACTGAAATGAGCAGTCAGGCCCATTTCAAAGGACCAGAGCCTGTTGTAGGTACCTCAGTCTTTAGGACTGCCCTACAGGCCTGGATTAGGCGTCAACACTCAATCCACTGGAGGGAGCTGACAGACTGTAAACAGGCATGGGAACTGATAAATTGCCCAAATCCTATGTTTAGGAAAGCTCATCACCCTGACAAGGACAACTTTACCTACACTGGTTGGATTCCTAACTGGGCACAACCTGCTCAACCACCACAAAATGATGATGGACTCAATGACAGTGGTCCGTGTGATGCATGTGGCATTGAATTAGAGACTTCTTTGCACTACTTAGGCCACTGCTTGGCTCTGAATGGTCAAAGGAAAAGAACTCTTGGGGATCCCTAGAAGCTCAAAACACAGTTTCTAACTTTGTGTATTGAAGGTTTGATTAAAGCTCAGTGTCTTTTTGGGGAGAGGTATGGTCCCCATATGAGGCCCCCACTCACATGGGCTCTTTCCCCATCCCCATTCACCACACCAAACCACTCTTCTGTTTTCTGTCATTGTCCTGTCAGATGAAACCGTTTGCTCCTATGGCTGCTAAACGAGACCAAATCATCCCTTTACCACCGTGCTTGATGACTAGGGTTGGGTATTGAAAGGTTTTATTTCGATACCGGTGCTAAATCAATACTTTCAAAACAGTACCGGTTCCTAAACGGTATTTAAATGGGTACTTTAAAAATAAATAAATAAAACACACACAGTCACACAGAGGTTTATGAAGCAATGATTATTTCTGAGGCAAACTCAAACTTGAAACTGACCAACATGTTAACTTAAAACTAGAAAACATAAATAAATAAATAAATTCATGATTTATTTTATCTAGTGCTAAATATTCAGTTTTTATTTGTATATTAATCAGATTAATATATATTTTTTACATAAAATAAAATGACTGTTTTAATATCCTAGCATTTTTGATGCAAAAACAGCAACAGGCCTGAATAAAACTGTCAGAGCAACTCAGAGAAAAAGGAGACACCCACATACATCTTGCTATCTTTGTGAGGACTTCACACACAAACGCAGCGCTCATAGTCTGCCTCAGTCTGCACCCGTTTTTTTACACCGGGCAAAAAATGTATTTAAACCAGCTGAAGTTAAGTTTAGAGCACAGTTTGAAATGTACACTGAAGAAAACCTGCATCACGACTTTCATACTGCGGTCAGAACAAACGTGATCTGAGCAGCGTCTGCCTGCTGCACGGCGGCAGCTCTAACGTAACTGCGAGAAAGGACCGAGAGCTTTTTATTTTAATCCAGCTGGGAGAGCAATACAGGTGTTCTTCTATACCTCCTGTGAGCAGTTCCAGCATTTTTAAAAAGAAAAACAACTTGGACACGCTAATTACAGTGCGGTTTGAAACTGAAAGTAAAAAACATGACGTTCGCTGCGCTCCCGTTCGAAGTGAAACTTAACACACAGCTGTTCTCTCTACCACACATAGTCCGACACAGCGGACAGAAACAGCTAAATTAAACAGTTAAAACACATTAAAAGTTCATAACTCACCACTATTGTTGTTGGCACTCTGTGGAGATTGTGTGCTGAGGCTGTCACTGTTAACAGTGAACACCAGGGGGCACAATTTAACAGCTTTCTTTGAGGCACTGAAATAAAGCACCGAAAAGAGAGTTGTGTTTCGGTCTGTGTACTACCGTTGATCTTCGCCCCGGTGCCATACTGGAACCGAGTTTCGGTACCCAATCCTATTGATGACTGAAATGAGGCGTTAGAACTTCAGCTGTTCTACTGTGTTACTGGTGAACATCTGCACTTTTGGCTTGTTTTGTTGTTTTGTCAGGTGTGTCGTAATACAAAAGAATTCCTAATCCTTGTGTTAAGTTTGTTTTTTCTTTGTGTCAGTACGCAGACCCTGTCTCTGATCTTCTGGACAAGTGGGGAGCGTTTCGCTGCCGCCTCTTCAGGGAGTCTTGCGTCTTCCACCGAGGCAATTATGTCAAGGACCTGAGTCGCCTTGGTCGCGATCTCAACAAAGTCATCATTGTGGACAATTCGCCTGCTTCCTACATCTTCCACCCCGACAACGCAGTGAGTGTTGGCGATCAAAAAGAAAGGACTGTTACTGTTGGTGTGGTCGCTGACTTTTCCTTTCTTTTTTTTTTTCCTTTAAGGTGCCTGTGGCCTCATGGTTTGACGACATGTCTGACACGGAGCTGCTGGACCTCATACCGTTCTTCGAGAGGCTGAGCAAAGTGGATAACGTCTACACAGTCCTCAAGCAACACGGGCCCGCGAGCTAACGCCACTCGACCCCCTCCCCCCATCACCTCAGCTCCAAGCAAATCGGCGTTCAGCAATAAAAGACGACAAAATGGGAAAAAAAAGCACACACACCAGTGAGGCTTCCAGTTCCAGCTCTCACTGCTTCACAGGGGCCAGAGCCCTCACCCTCTCAGCATCAAATCAACCCTTTATTCGGGCGTCCTCAGTGACTTTGACCTCATGGTCAAACTCATACGAGTGAATGGATGAAAGGATGAATGTTTCGAAGACATTTTTTGCGGAGGTCAGTAGCCATGGACCCTCACCTATGGACACAGCTCGGGAAGTGGATTTCTTTATGTTCCGGTCCTGGAAACAGATTTTGGAAAAGGTTTACGTGCGAAACACGCTCGATGAGTCTTTGAAACGACATCTCTGTGCTGCGGATTCTTTGACTTTTAAATTAGTTTTTTTGTCCACTTAATTATGCCCTTGTTTTGTCAGGTGGCACACTATTTGTCTGGATTCAGAAGCACTTGATCCTTAAATGTCATTTCAGAGTTTTTGTTTTTTTAAATCACAACAGTGTTATTGAAAAGTAATTCTTAAGAATACATAAATTACAGCTAGGGCTGTAATCTAGAGTTATGAAAAATTTGGAAATAATTGGAGAGCACTTTACATGTTCGATGTGTAGTCTATAGTGCAAAGACCCTTTTGCAAGACAACATAATTACATATTTCGTGTATTTTCTTTGCCCTCGATCCACCAGGATTGGGTTAGAGAGGCCAAGCCTTCCCCAAACCCTGACACTAATTTGCTCATAATAACCCATGAAAAAGTAGCTTTTAGATCTTGGTTTTTAGGGGCAATTTAAAGCTAGAATGCAACATATTTGCACTTTCCTATCAACAAATGTTCAGCTGACACCAGAGTTTAGAGGACCATGACTGTCTTCCAAAATAAAAGACAGAAACAAACAAACAAACAAAAGGAATCAGTCACTGTTAATGGTGCTTTAAAAGCTGGTAGCATCACAAGTGTGGGATTTGTTCCTCGCTTTCTTAGCTACGCACAAATCTTGAATCTTTTACTGCGTTTGAGAGATTCGCGTTTCAGCGATAGATGGAAAGCTCTTTGGCTTTTTCCATTTATTATTATTTTTCCTCCCTAAGCGGTACTCATAGGTTGGAAACAGGTTTTGTTCAAATTGTTATCCTCGAGTAAATTACGGCTCCGTTCAGTCCAGATTTAAGAGTAAAATTCGCCTGCAAACATTATTGACAAACAGCTCTTTGATACGTTTTGCTGTACTTCTGTATTTTTTTGAGAATCTTATTTTTTCATTTTTTTTACAGAAACGATGTCATTTTTAGCGCAGCTGCAGTGACATTTAAAAGATCTGAAATAAAATGGGTAAATATTGATATTTGAATATTGCGACACCTTCACCTTCTGCAGTTGGATTTTAAGTCAGATATATTTCTCATGCAGTTTGCGATTTATTAAAAAAAAATTTGCAATATCAGTGTTCACTGAATTGACATATTGATACGTATTTGATACATTGTGTAGACTTTATGTTTAAATTTTTTTTCAATATCAAAACAAATGACTTTCTGACACTGAAAACTAGCAGGATTCCACACCTTTTGGCCAAAGGCATTCTGGGAAATGTAGGAAATAACACACATTAAAAATGTGTGAAATGGTTCAAAGCTGGACTCATTTTAGGTTTTATTTTATTTTGCAATTGCATCTTAATTTTTTTAGTTCTCCTCACGATAAAGTTAAAATGTAGTGAGATAAAAGCAACGAGGCTTAACAGCCTTTTTTTTTTTTAAATCTTTCTTATTTGCGATACGACAAGTCTTGTGTTGACACTGATGAATGAAAGAGGGTGGGTTTGACCATGAGCCTGGCCTGCAGGCTTTCGACAAAGACTATTGAATCCACCCACTTAAGAGCTGTTGCCTTATTTTTCTATATGGTAAAACAAATTCTTGTCAATCAAATTAGTCTTTCATTGTCAAATAATAATGTTTTTTATCCTTTTTTTTTTTTTTTTTACCAAGAAAGGGCCTCTTATAAAATATTTATAGTATAATTTTCAATCTGAAAATCTGAAATGATATTCTTGCTGTTTTTGTGCAAGAGCTCATATTAGTCGGTAGGATCCAAACCACCAGCAAATAAAACATGCTTCATGTAAAGCCATCAACCTGTCTTGGTTAGGTTTGATGTTTTAAATTTATTGGCAGAAGAAAAGTATTTATAGGAATGTTGTTTTGTCATCTGATTACATTTATAACTAGTATTGTGTCACTGTGTGGGCCCCATTTGCTGATACTGTACTTCTTACACATTAATAGATTTGTATATGTTGTTTTGCACAGTAATAAAGCAAACAAATTTCTTTAATATATGGAATATTCATTTTACTGTATTCATGATTCTATAACTGTAACCTATTTTTTCTGGCTTTTGTTTTATCATACCAAATGATGTATGTATGTATGTAATAATGCCATTTTTCTTCTCCCCATAAATGCTAAATGACAGTCCTAGCTGCAGTTTTGTGTGCACATCTTTTGAAATTTGGTTTTCATTAACTTAAGATAATGCACATTTGCATCGTCAGGCATCACTAAAATCTAGTAATATTGTTCAGCAGAAATAAATGAGAAAAAATAAAGTCGTAACCTCCCAGGTAGGCTACACACCTGACCCAAACCTTAACCTCACCAGGCTGTGTGTACTAGGGAAATGGTCAATAATTGTACCCATCATGGTTAGGGGTGTAAGAAAATATCTACACTGAAATATCGTGATATTTCATTTCCCGATACTGTATCGATATTCTAAAGCCCTGTATCGATTTTTTATTAAGGTTTAAAATGTTAACTTTCCTGCCAGCTGTTCATTTTTATGTTGTCGTTCAGCCTCTGACCACTAGTTGGCAGCAGTGAGCCAGGCTGGCTCACTGCTGCCAACTAGTGGTCAGAGGCTGAACGACAACATAAAAATGAACGGCTAGTTGGCAGCAGTGAGCCAGCCATTTGGCTCCTCTACCTCTTGAGGTAGAGGCTATTGTTAAGTGTTGGGTGACCATTTTGTAAATTAATATTAAAAACTAAAAGCTGCAAAAAATATATTTTCAAACTGTTTATTGGCAAAATTTAGTCTAATAATTGAAAACATGGATGAAATAAGAAATATGAAACAAATAAAATAAAACACATACAAAGCAGAACACAGCTAAATGTATCAAAAGTATGTCTGTGTAATATTAGAATTTTCTGAGACAATGAATTTTGGTTTTGCATTTGTTCCCCCTGTAAGAGGTTTTTATTTAATAGAATTTTCGGACAAAAAAATCACAATATATCGCCTTGCTTATAGTATCGCAATATATCGGGATATATCGTATCGTGACCACTCTGTCATATGTATCGTATCGCCAAATTCTTGCCAATACACAGCCCTAATCATGGTGCAAAAACCTGTACACACACACATGCGCGCACATAGTGAAACAACCATATTTATATTTTATCTTTACCCAGATCGGAGTCTGAAAAACTTGTTTTGTTAACTGTGTGGAGATGAAAACAAGATATGGACGGTTTCTCGCTCTTAAGTCCATCTTGTTAATTTAACAGTTGGCGTCTAGTCTGTGAGCAGATCATTTCAGCAGCATGAGGAAGCTTACGGGTATGGAGGAGGGGAGCGTTCCAAAACTAAGACCAGACTTTTCAGAAGATCGGTGGCATGCACTGGAAGAATATGGGCAAAAGGACTGATTGACCATGGAGTGATTCCAGTCAGGTTGTCCAAGGCATTCATTGTTGCCTCTCMACTTGGCCTTCACTCAGTTGAAGAGGAAGTGTTGATGTCATCATTTACAAGGTATTTGTCTGACAGCGAGCGAATTACCATTGAAAAGGCCCTCGATGGTGTACTGGACGAGGATGACAAAGAAAATCTGTTGGATTTGTTTTCACGGGTGGGTGCTCACAGCATTCCATCTCAGGAAAATGTAAAACCAGCAATCAAACTCATGGCTCATAAAGCCATATTACAAGAACCAAAGTATATAACAGACTGCTTTTCCAAAACTCTAAAAGATGTGACATTAAATCTGCCAAACACAACCAATATCCTGCATTTATATGAGTCCAAAAAAGCAACAAACAAAAAAGTTGTTGACATGCTGCAAACAGATCTGCCCCTGTCAATGAAGGAGCAAACAACACTGAATTACTTGCAGAGATACATTAAGAATGCAAATCAGCGCAAGCTGGAAAAATCCTTGTGATTTTGCACAGGGTCTTTGTTTTCTGCACAGAGGGAATTAAGGTAACTTTTAATGCTGAAACAGGTTTTGGTAGAAGACCTATAGCACACACGTGGAGCAATTATTGATGTGCCCTACACTTACAGCTCCTACCCTGAGTTTCGAGCAGTTTGACAGATCTTGGCTAGCAACTTCATGTTAATGGACATTATTTAAGCTTGTACATATACAAGCTATTTTGACAGCTTCAATAAAAAAACACCATTTTATTCCAGCCTTTACTGTGATCATGAACCAAGTTCACAATACGCCGTGATGATTTCACAGCTGTATTTCCTTTTTTAAAAGTTGCATGTCCTTAAGATGTATTTAGCATCTGTTTGAGGTTTAGGCAACTGCTTTAGCAAATTTTATCTTTAAAGGTCAAGAAATGACTGATTTATAATTCATTTTGTATGTATTTTGGAAAATTTGTGCTTTGGTATTACCGGTGATATTAGCTTCACTAGCCAAGATTTAAAATCAGTAAATCGACCTTGCAGATCTGTCATACTCAATAAAGAAATTGGTATCTATTCCATTATATGTCAAAGTTGTTACTCTTGTATACTACATTATAAGAGTCTAAATTTAGGCTGCATGTAAATATAGTTGTAGCTTTTAAATAAAGTGTGTAATCAGTTTCTTAAGTTCAAAACTTTATTTTTGAATTAGTTTTACCTTCATTGTCAGCACAAATAGCAAGGCAACACAGGGATTTGAACCCCGTCCCATACATGGGAGTACCAACTACCATTGCCTTTTGCTTTTTTGTAAAGCAAAACTTGCATAANAATTTTGTATTTATCATTTCCAAATATTTGAAGTGTAATTTCAATAAATGCTGTCTTAATGCAAGAAACGAAACCTCGGCTGTGATTTTTGGTATCTTAAATCTTTATAAATTTTTAGCAATTTCAATTTTCACAATTTTCTGATGATGTCATCAGTGACGTCATCAGTCACATCAGTTACATCATCATTTTGTTTCTTAGCTGTTCTTCAGCTAGAGTTATCAGCAAGAGGAACTCACACCAGCATTTTCACCAGAAATGCAAATTCTCTAGTTAAATAT
>NW_013952666.1:393239-393767 GCF_001266775.1 Austrofundulus limnaeus
AGTCTGCAGCTTCTACAGGTCTTTGTAGCGTTTCATTCAGTGTGTTGACCTTACCTCAGTCCAGTGTTGATGTCAGCAGGACCTGCTGATCTGTCAGGATGGATCCTGGACCCCCACTGGCTGTGGGGTGGTGTGCCCTTTGGACATGGACGTCTCAGCTGGACAGATGTGATGTTGATAAAGTCCTCCATCATCTCTGCGTCCCTCTGCACAGGAAGACGGTTTTTCTGTCCCACAGTTTTGTAAAGTCCTCATGAGGACAAACTTGTCAGAGGACCGTGTGTCCATGCAGCCTGTAGAGATGGACACACGTATATTTAGGTTTTAATGTAGGAATGATGTGTTGAACTTAGTGAAAGTTTGATTATAAACTNTGGATCCTGGACCCCGGGTGGTGTGCCCTTTGGACATGGACGTCTCAGCTGGACAGATGTGATGTTGATAAAGTCCTCCATCATCTCTGCGTCCCTCTGCACAGGAAGATGGTCTTTCTGTCCCACAGCTTTGTAAAGTCCTCATGAAGACAAA
>NW_013952666.1:398657-400870 GCF_001266775.1 Austrofundulus limnaeus
AAACTGCATACTTATAATGGACATTCATATAATAGTTACGTTATTTTGATAGGTAAAGTAATATCAATATACATACAGAAAACATTTAGATTACTTTTACAAGAATTAACAAATAAAAATATAAAGCAAAATTATACACAAGTCAAAAGTAGTACAAAATAGTACTATCAGTGGTAATTAATATGAAATAACGCTGTTTTGTATTTTTCCCTATACATGCAAATATTAGCCTTTATAATTCTTTAACATAATAAAAAAGTGCCTTACACACACACGCACGCGCGCGCGTGTGTAAGGCACTTTTTTATTATGTTAAAGAATTATAAAGGCTAATATTTGCATGTCTGGGGAAAAATATAAAACAGCGTTATTTCATATTAATTACCACTGATTGTACTACTTTGTACTACTTTTGATTTGTGTATAATTTTGCTTTAAATTTTTATTTGTAAATACCTATAAAAGTAACCTAAATATATTCTGTGTGTATATTGATATTACTTTACCTATCAAAATAACACAACTATTATATGAATGTCCATTATAAGTATGCAGTTTAATAACAACAAGTCTCACCTTTACAGCAAAAAAAAAACAGTTTGAAAATCCAATCAAAATTGACCAAGTTATGGTTATTTAAATAGTAAATACACCAAACACACGTTCATGTTAAGAGTGGGCGAGCTCCCCTCCCAAGATGGCCGCCGTGTGTGAGGACACTGGAGTCTCAGCTATGACTTATCTAGCCTTAGGCTTTCAGTGCCGACTATGAAAACTGTATCATCATTGGTATTTTATGTGTTTAAAACAAACAAATCATGTCTTCGTGACAAATTGTTAGTAACAAAGAGCCAAAAGACTCAAGTAAAAAATTTTATTATTTTTTTTTTGCTACATCGTCTGTTACTGAATGTGTTGACACGGCACCAGTCCATCCAGAGCCTGTTGTAAGCCTAGATGATTTCCCTCTTTGTAACCAGACTTCCCCATGGTTTCTTTTATTGCATCCAGTGGGCAGCACACATCTGTGAGACTCGCTAAATACTTGGGGGAAAAAAGGGTTCACTCATCAGATAATACCTAAACACAACAGTGAGGAAACATTGCACTGTAAGTTGTTCTGGGTTCTAGGGCAACAAAAATCTTGCAAACAATGGTGAACATCAGGCACTGCAGTCATGACTGTCATCTCGGTTGTTAAAAAGGCACTGCAGACTGTGCTATCCTGTACAACTGTCGGGACACATGAAGGTAAGTTTGTCTGGGGTACCTGCCTCACCTGAGAGTCTGTAAAGGTGGTAAACGGTGAGACCTCGGAGCTCTCTGCAGCTTGTGTTCTGTTCATGTCACCTGAAATACCTTCTGGTCGACTGAATGGATGCGATGGGTTTTGTGATTTCTGCGGGATTTTGAGGTCAGTGTAGCCACCAGACTCTACCATAGCCTGATACTGGTGTTCCCAGCCTGTGTTGGCGCTCAGGTTGGTGTTGTCATCAGCCTGGCAGAGGAGCTCTGTGTGCTCCCGCAGCTGGGAGATGTCCTGCTCTGTGGAGCTACTCTGGCGCAGCAGGTCCTTCGTACGTAATGTAATGTCCAACAGACCTGACTGTCGAAGGAGTTCTACAGTGTTGAGGAAATGGAAATGGTGAGAACTAGTGGTGACGTTCCGGTAAGGCCCTCTGACTACAGAGGAAGAGGACGCAGATCCCAAACTTGGAGAAGTAGTGGTGAAAGGGGAGGAGGACGGACAATGTCTACACAATGCGGAATGCGACAGGACAGGGTTTTGGGCTGACAGTTTGGGCTGTTTATAATTGTGTTGCTCAGGTAGATCTTTAGTCACATGGGCTTCATCAGTCTTTTGTTCTGTGTGTATGGCAGGCCGCTGTTACACTTAATCTGCTTCACCACAGTTACATTCCATGTATCTGAAATAGGTTCTTTTGGGTCTCAGGAGGATAAAACTAGACGTATTAGATATTTAAGTGAAACAATGTAATAAGATTCAACTAATGCTAATAAAATTGCAGATTTGTTAGATTTGTTAGATTGTGTTTTGTTATTTTAAGTTTGTGGCGACACTAGATGGAAACTCAGGTTTTGTGAAAGTTTAATTTTAGTAAYTTGCTCAACAACGCCACCCTGGGAATTTCACCCAGAGATTACTACCTCTTGTTCAAGGCACACAGGTTCAATTATGCGAGGATTAAAAC
>NW_013952666.1:404529-406752 GCF_001266775.1 Austrofundulus limnaeus
TATTAACTTTGATTGAAATTATTTTTTGTTTGGTTGAAAAATTTATTTTTGATTGAAGATGCTTTTTGTTTGATTGAATCATAAAAACACAAATTTACCTCCATAGATAGATGTGATTTACTTGTTTCAAACCTACATTCAACTAAGAGATAAGTAGTTTAAATATCAATTTTAGGCTGGGATCTTGAAAGCTGGGTGAGCCACATGCAGGATTACACTTGTATGAGTTAGAGCAAATATTTCCTGTTAAATCTTCACATTTATTTTCAGAAGTGTTTTATTACCAGATTTATCTAACTTGTAAAACTAATTTAGCATTACTATAAACTTCTTGTTAATTTGACAAACGGAACAGCTAATTAGGCCATTTAGTCAAATTAACAAGACGTATGATATACACTTTTATGGAAATTGACATGTTTTACAATAAAATGTTTGAATAATACATCAGTTAAATATTAACTACCATGTGTATGCTACATTTTCTGGCTCAGATAAGAAATAATCTGTTTTGCATTTTAGAGTACAGCTCTTTTTTTATATCAAACACTAACTTTAGCTAAAAATGTAGTAGTCATACTTTCATTTTGCACTTGCTTTTTAAAAAAAAAAAAAACACGTTCATTTTTAAAATGACACCCGTTATAATAAGTAGATCCCCAAATTAATTTTTGATAGATATTTTTTAACTTTATCATTTTTTATATTTGATCCTATTGCATTAATTAATTGTATTAAATATCTTTTAAAATAATTTTTCTTTGGGAAGAACAATTTTTTAAGAGTGAAACTGTCAGCCACGTTCTTAATTTTTAAAAGTATTTTTATGCAAAAGTACCAACGTTTAGTACTGACAGACAGAAAACGAGACACACAAGTTCATCTTGTAGGTTTTTAATTGCACATTTAAAATGCTCTTTATTGTGACAGCATTTTTTTTTATCAAAATTGATGAATAAATTGCGAATTAGTCTATAAATATTAATCAAGCAACAGTAAATTTTATCTACACTGTAAAAAAAAGGCCTGTCTTGACTGACATAAACATCTGGCCTCATTGAAACTTTAATTCTGAACAAAACCCAAACAAGCAGGTGGAGTTTTTCAGGGTGAAATCCTCTACTTTTCAATTACTGTGAACGTTGCGCTGCTCTTTGCCTTGCCTAAGGTAAACTTGACGGTCCCACTCATGTCCACGCTGGTGTTCCTCAGCGTGAGCTTGTGGACAGTTCCGTGGTCCTCCAGTCGAACAGAAGGACCTTGCTGAAGGGCCGCTCCATTTAAGGTCCAAACTGGAAGCTTGTGAATGGCAACAGATACCTCGCACTGGAAAGAAGCTGCTTCTGATTCCGTCACCTCTACATCCTGTAGCTCTGTAACCATCACAAGCTCTTGGGCTGCAACAGTGGAAAGCATCATGATATTAGAGAAAATGAGCATTAAAAGAAGTGTTTTTACACATGAAGACATTTTTTCCCTCTCTTTAGCTTCCAGCTTACCTTCAACCATCAGCTTTGCTTTGGAGGTGTGCTCCCCAACCTCAATGCTGTAGGTGCCCTCATCCTCCACAGCTACCTGGTGGATGACCAGCTTATGAGTGCAGCCGTCAGCTGTGATCTCCACCCGGTCTGAGGAGACCAGCTCCTGGTTGCCTTTGTACCAGGTCGCGTTGCAACGAGGGGAGGACACGGTGCATTCAAGGATGACCCGGTGTTTCTCGAGGGCTGTTCTGTCTCGCAGTGGTTTCACGATGGAAACTGGAAGCTCTGACGTGAGACGATTGGGGATATTTAAGACGGAACTATTAAACTTGGATCAAGCCAGAAGAAAAGTTGAAGTTAAAAAAAAAGGGGGGACAAAAAAATTAGACTCACCTTCGACCTCGAGGTAAGCTGTTGATTCAACATCGCGGGAGACAAAACGGATTTCTCCAGCATCTTCAGCTTTTACGTTACACATGAGCAGGAAGTGTTTGGTCCCTAAAGGGAGGAGACAGATTTCAATTCTCCTTATTCTGCCCAACAAGGTGCAAGAGCTTTAAAAGTTATATTTCTACTCAAATTAGACAACAATAACCAAAACACTAGCACTAGATTGAACAGATAGATTTTCAAACTTTATCAATGGACCTCATGCCAGAACCGTTCGTACGCACAGATTTGTTCTTAAATTGTGCGTACGAGTGATTTAGGAGAATTTGTGGCATTCACCAATGTTTTCGTA
>NW_013952666.1:407612-411174 GCF_001266775.1 Austrofundulus limnaeus
ATGATATATCGTATTAAAAAATGAATGTACATATGTTAAATTTAGGATGCACTAGTCCAGCTGTTTCAGTTTATATATATTTATCAAGGCTGCACAAAGCTTTTCCCCAAAATGAAAATCTGAGGGCTGCAACCAAATGCAAAAAATATAATTCATGAAATACAAATACTTCTTAAGTACAGTCCTTTATTTTAATGATTATGTGTACAAACTAATACTGAATCAGAATTTTATATATGTATATTTCTCATTCAACCACAGTTAAATTCACTCTATCTAGGAGGCACAGTTTATATGGATAGTACTTATTTTTTACAATAAGAAGCTGGAATGAAAACAAGCAAAAATGAACTAAAAGTAACAACTTTCTACTTCTTGCCTTTTTAAGGGTAGAAAGTACAGATAATTGTGTGAAAATGTAAGAAGTAGAAGTAAAAATTAGGCTGAAAAATAGTTACTCAAGTAAAGTACAGATACCCCAAAATTCTACTTAAGTACAGTTAAGAAATTTTTGTACTTGGTTACTTTACAACTCTGTTTGTACGTCCTACTATGTGATCTTTAGCTTTGTGAAAATGTCATTTGTGTCTGGTGTGAGTGTTGCTGCTGTGAGACTCTGTCCTACTGGCTGCGTATTACATTAGCGTGAAAAATACAACTTCAAAACTCCTCAAAAACATATTAGTCTACAGTTATTACACTCCAAGCACACACACTGATTGTAAACAATATATTTGTGATATATTGTGCAGACCTAAGTGCCACACACTAACACACAGCTAGACTGAAATTAATGACAGCTGTATGTTTTTCCAGTTCTGTTAGGCCACACACGAGTCCCGTTCCTGACCTTCAGTACGGATCTTTGTGGTGCTGCTGGGCCGGATCTTGTGACCATCCTTGTACCACTCCCCAGTCACATCCTCCAGAGAAACCTCACACATGAAGACAGCATTCTGTTCTTCCTGGATGTAAAGATCTTCTAGATCCTGCACCATCTCCAGCTCGTGCTCTGAAGGTAGGAGAGAAAATCCAAAGAAGATTTCTTCACATTGACCACTAGATGGACACATAGTATAAACTGGTTTCTGTTTGCTTCATTGGTAAGTTGCTCAACACTGAGTTCAGTTAAAACATGCATTCAAAATGTTTCTCTTTAAAGTATGAGGCTCAAACTCAGTTATTGAATAAAAAGGTTATGTAACAAGTTATTTATATATAAATAGTAAATGCCTATTCCAAATCATGTTTTGTCAAAAAAAATGTTAAGAAAGCAACACTAATGATGTGTCTTTAGAGATACATTTTATCACAATCCAGCAAATCAGGTAAAAACAGAAAACCCTCACTAACAATCCAATTGTTTGATGTTAAAATAATAATAATAAAAAAGAATACAGAAAAACATCAAGTTGATTCTCTGTTGCTCTTTCCACGTTATTATTAATTTTTCTTTAATTAAACCCCTTTTTTTTTGGCTTGAAGTTGGCCAGCAGTCCTGGGTAGAGTTAAGAAGCAACCCACAGTTACAAAAATACAGCAACAAAGAGAGAAACTATAAAACAATTTCACAATTAAAGCATTACCTTTTTGAGTACAAATTATGTGGTGCCGTTTGTAAAGTTACACAGTCAAAAATTACCACCAATATTCTTGCTTTATTTAGCTTTTTATAAGAGAAAAAGAACAGATTTATTTTTCAGTCAGTTTTTCACCATATGATTCATACATTTATAAATGTCATAGTTTATAAACTAAATATTTAACNTTATAAACTAAATATTCAACTTACAAATTAAATATTTAGTTAAGAAGCTAAATATTTAACTTGGGACTTACATAAATATTTAGTTTTGAGCAAAATATTTAGCTTTCAACTTAAATATTTAGCTAGCTACCTAAATATGTAACTTAAATATTTAGCTAGCTACCTAAATATTTAGGTTGCAACTTAAATATTTAGGTAGCTAGCTAAATATTTATCTTGCTAGCTAAATATTTAAGTTGCAAGCCAAATGTTGAATTTGCTAGCCAAATATTTAAGTTAAATATTTAGGTCGCTAGCTAAATATTTAAGTTTCAAGCTAAGTATTTAGCTCGAAACTAAATATTTAAGTTACAAGTTAAATATTTAACTTGTTAAATAAATATTTTATTTGTAAGTTAAATATTTAGTTTATAAACTATGACATTTATTATAAATCATATGTTCACCGAATCATATGGTGAAAAACTGACTTTGAAAAATAAATCTGTACTTTTTCTCTTTTAAAAGGCTAAATAAAACAAAAATATTGGTGGTAATTTCTGACTGTGTAACTTTACAAACGGCACCCCATAAATAAATGGTAACGAGGGTGAGATTTGGCCCATGGGCCTTGGGTTTGACAACATGTTTTGTATCATTAATTGTGATTTGTCTTTTTGGTTTTATTTTTGTATCTGAGTGAGAATCCTCTTTTGTCTTGCAAATGTAACCCATGCTGTCAGAATTAGGAGTTTTCTTAATATTCATTTCTTATTTTCAAATTCTTCTTCTGAAAAGCTTCAAAATGATGAGTAGTTTCTTGAAATTTGTTGATTTATCACATAGTGTGGCAGCAAGCTAGTTTTGTGTACCAGCGTGACTTTAATGAACTCAATTCTATTGGTCTCTTTAAAGTGATGTCATCAGGAAGTCCAGTACAGTCTGCTGTTTGGCACATGTTTTAAAGCATTAATTTAATATTTATTGTGAAAGTGTGTGTTTAGAAATTACCATAAACTTCCAGAGAACAGGAAGTATTGATTTCCCCCGTGTCACATTTGTAGACACCAGAATCTGCCCGGGTACACTGAAGAATCTGGCAGAACCGCTTTCGACCCGTAGAGTAGATCCGACAGTTCTTTCCTGGCTTCAGCTCGACCCCGTTCTGATTTATGGAGGAAATATAAGGATTTTATTTTGTGCTTGGAGTGCAAAAACAAACAAGAGCATGTTGACGTGTGCTTTACCTTAAACCATTTGACTTCCACAATTTGTCTGGAGAATTCACACTCCAGAGTGGCAGGAAATTCTTCCTCCACACGAACATCAGTTAGCGGTTTCAAGATAGACACAGGTGTTTCTGCAAGTTTAGTTAATCCAAATATTCAGTTAGTAAAGCATACAAATACTTAACTAAAGGCCCTGTCACACTATAACATCTAAAATTTTATTTATACAGTATAGCACTTTTCAGCAGCAGGGCGATAAAAAGTGCTCAGTGCTAAGTCTTAGATAACTTATGTTAAATTTAAAAATTGTTATGATTAAATTACTGATATAGGTCATATATTTGATCTAACCATTAGCATTATAGTATGTTTACGTACAAAAGAGGCCTCCAGTAGATTATTTTTATTCCTCGATCAGTGTTGGACAAAATTTTACAGAGGCAATATCATGTAAAACCAATTTTTTTAGTTTTATATCATGTTATAATGTTATACTCTCATTAAAAACATGCCCAAAGCCTTGGTTTGACTCATTCATGCATGTTTGAGAAATCCTGCAGTGTTTTTAGGAAGCCATGCTGAGGAG
>NW_013952666.1:411828-421441 GCF_001266775.1 Austrofundulus limnaeus
CCCCCGCACTGTCATGGGCGAGACAGAAGCGGAAGGAGGTTCTTAAAGAGACAGAGACCAATTTGAAGGCATCTAGAAGAGGAAGTGATGAGAATATAAGTTTATTTTCTATTTAAACATAAAAACATAATTTTAATAACAACTAAAGGTGACATAGATACTTTATTATGGTATAGTATTTAAATGTATGCCTGAGAAACACATAATATTGCCCCTTTAATAAGTTTGCATAAGTTGTCTAAAATATGTGTGAAAGGGCCTTAACTTTGTAAAGTTCTGAGCTCCTGGGAGGTGCTGTGTACAAACAGGCGGTGCTTTGTACCTGCAAGCATTTAGTCAGCTCCACATGTCTACCACAGGAGATTCAAGGATTTCTCAAACATGCGTGAATGAGTCAAAGCAACACTCTGGGTATACATTTGATGAGAGAATAACATAAAATGAAATAATGCTGAAAAACTTTGATTTTACATTGTGCACATCCCCTTTAATTCAATAGTTGCTTTGTCGGCTGTGAGCTGTCACTCTGATTGGACGCCACCTTGGCTCCTCCCTGATGTCACAGGTACTAGCAGTGGACGGGATAGGCGGTGCTCCCTCTAGGGATATTTCATTCTATGTGTGTTACAATTCTATGATTCTATGTACTTTGTGTTTTTAACTGACCATAACAATGTCCTTCACAAACACTGGCTCATGTTTACCTTTGACTGTGAGCCTCGCCGTGGTGCGCACACCTTCGGCTGAAAAGACGATGGTGCCTGTGTCCTCCAGAGTCAAGTTGGACAAGGTAAGGCCATGTACCAGCCCGTTGGTGCTCACTCGAAATTGGTTGTTTGGCTTCACTCGGATGCCGTCCTTCTGCCAAATACCTTCAACATCTGTGTGGGAGAGCTCCACCTCAAAAGATGCAGTCTCTCGTTCAAAGGTTTCCTGATCAGTCAGGCCTTTGCGAATGGAGATCTTTCGAGCTGATGAAAGAGATTTAAGGAGACGAATGTGTTGAGAGGACTATGTCCATGTAATAAAAATACTTTTAAATGCTTGGAAATTCTATGAATAAAAGGTTATTTCTAGAAAGCATACATTTTTGTAAAGTTCAATATACTGCCAGCCCTTTCAAGCGAAGCTAAAAATTTCCCTGTATGATGATAATACTTTGTATTTCAAGGACAACAAAAGAAAATTAAAATATAGACAGTGTTGGCATTGGAAAAGCGATTCTTACAGAAGCACTCTATGGTCCCAGTGTACAGTGCACTGTTGTATAACAGTAAGGCTGTTTCAAAAACCTTTTCACACTTGTAGATCTAGCCAAGTAATTTTTAGTATCTTTTTGTGCTGTGATGTACTGTGAAAAACAATTTGTAATCCTATTTACTTTGCAAGACCTCTGTGGTATATGAAATTCAATTCACTGAAACAAATCCAAAAATAAGCTATTTATTTTTGCAATTGATTTTTATTTCTTAAACAAGATTTTACCTGATTATAAATTACATCAATAAACACATTCATACTGGCTACAATTAGATAATAGATTATCAGTGGTGGGCACCAGCCCACTTTGGCGGCACGATGGCTCAGTGGTTAGCACCGACGCCTCACAGCAAGAAGGTCCTGGGTTCGATCCCCGGTTCGGACCTGGGGTCTTTCTGTGCGGAGTTTGCATGTTCTCCTCGTGCTTGTGTGGGTTTTCTCTGGGTAGTCTGGTTTCCCCCACCCTCCAAAAACATGTACAATAGGTTGCCTTCAGGCCCAGGCCGCCCTTGAAAAAGAGATCTGAGATCTCAATGGGATTTGCCTGGTAAAATAACAGTAAATAAAATAAATAAATAAATAAAAGTAAAGCGCAAATCCGCTAATTGCAAACCTAAATATTTTGTTTGCAACTTAGTGGTCTTACTAATTTTTATAATTCATAAGCAGATTTGCTCTTTCTAAAATTAAAATGCAGTACCGCTAATAACTAATTTTCTACCAGTCATCATTATCTTGAACAGCAGAAGCTATGGCTGTCAATGAATCACAACACACGTGATCTATCCAACAGTACCCCTCCCACATAAACACATTTATTGTGAAGGTATATATCCTTGTGGACTGTTGCTTTCAGCCACGGTTCTGATTTCCCACAATGCTTTGTGTCTGCTTACGTAGCAGGAAGGCAATAGCAAAAACAGTTAATGTTTGTAATCCATACTAAAATTTTGTATGTTTTGATTTTTTTTACTTTACAATCGGAGCTCCCTTTTTTAAATAAAGTTGAAATGCTGGAGCTCAATAATCAATCAGCCAACGGTGTTAGAGACTCAGAAATGATTTAAAGATGTTATGCTGGTGAACACAGGCATCTAGTGGTCAACTGGAGCAACTACATGGAAAACGTCCTGATGCATCTCAGTAATCCAGGTAGAAAAAACCGAAAAGAAAAAACAAGTAGGTCCTCTGGATGGGTTCTTCTTTACTGAAACGTTTCGTCTCTCCTCCAAGAGACTTCTTCAGTCTGATGAGTTTCAGGTGAACTGGAAAACTTTAAAATCCAATGAAAACATGGAAAACTTTAAAATTCAAGCTTTTATTTTGAAGGGAAGATACTAGTTTCCTGTTCTCCGTGTTTTCGTTTCCTGTCACAAATCAAATCCGTCATGTACCCAGAATGTATCACTTCAGTTTTCCAATAAACTGTTTTAAAATTACTTTATTGATGCTTCTTTAATGAAAAATCTACAACAAACAAAAGAAAAAGACAAAGAAGCAGCCGAACTAGCAAACTTCAACAACTTTTTAAAGTAGCAGCCGAACTAACAAGCCTCAACAACGTTTTAATTTTTACACCAGGAGCCAAAGTTCTGTTTCAGGAACTCACATCCCCAGCAATCGGCGGTTGTAGGCGTTAGCTGTAAAAGGGTTCATACACCGCTAGTTGGCAGTGTTGTGCATAGTATATTGTACATGAATTTTTGCCAGCTAGTAAGTGTCAAATTGAACTTGCGCATTAAAATTAACTTCTGCTAATAAGCGCTTTTGAAGTTGTGGACCTAAATATTTTCTTAAGCACTTTAAAAATTGTGGAGCTAATTTTTGACTTAGCGCTACCCACCACTGTAGATTAGGTCTGTGTATATACCTTTGTATTCTGGCTAGATCTTTTGGAAATGCATCTCAAAATTTTTCATTTCACATTATGGACTACTTACGTTCTACGTTAAGCTTGACTTGTGTCCGGTCATGCAGAGTCTCACAGCGGTAAGTTCCTCTGTCCGACAAAGTCAGGTTGCAGATGGTGAGGCTGCGTTTACAGCCATTTTGGGCCAGTGTATGTCGGGGACCAGACTGGATGACCACTCCTTGCCTCATCCATTGGACCTCACCTGTCTCCAAGCTGATCTCCGTCACCAAAGTCGCCTCGCCAAACTCTTCTGCCACAACAGCCTCCATTTTCTTTGTAAACATGACTTGAGCCTCTGAAAATAGTAAAGAGAGGCATAGAGGCATAAATGAAGATCACTGAGACATGCTCCTAGTTTTAGTGATACAAATGTATGTTTTTGTCTTAATAAAGGAGTTACCCTGAACTTTGAGACTGGCTTTGCTTGTCTTTCCTTCAGCTTCTGCTGTAATCTTTGAGGAGTCCACAGTTTGGCTCTTTTTGATTACTAAAGTGTGGCACAGGCCATTCTGGGTTGCTTGGAAACGATTACCCAAAGTAATCGGCTCATTGTCCATTAGCCAAACCAACTGAATATCCTCAGGAGAAACTACGCACTTGAAGGTGGCATCTTCTCCCTCTAGTACAGTTGTGTTGTGAAGCTCAGTAAGAAACTCAACAACTCGAGGCACTAAAAGGACAATAGGCAGAGAATTAAGTTGCTAAATCATTTAAAATAAAAACTCAAATAACCTAATCTTCTGATACTTACTCTCTACTCTCAGTGTTGCAGTGGTCTGGTCATCTCTGGACTCACAAGTATACTGCCCTGCATCCTGTTGAGTTAAACGATGGATAGTCAAGCTTCGTTCAACTCCATCTGCTCGAATGGAAAACCTTCTGCTCGGGACAACTTCAACACCATTCTTGAGCCATTGGACATCTGCTTTTGGTTTGCACACCTCACAGCGCAATGTCACCATGCCATCAGCGTGAGCCACAGTGTCTTGGAGGGGTCGCACAAACTTTATTCTCATTTCTGCAATGCAAAAGATGTAGGCATTCGATTGCTCTTCAAAACTTCTACAAATACTTTTTGAAGTTACAAAATGAAACAGCCATTATTTGCACTACCTTTCACCAGTAGACTGAAATGTATCTGGTCTGTGTTGACATCACAAGTGTATTCACCAGCATCAGAACGCCTCAGTGGCTCAATGGTAAAGGTACGTTTATGGCCTTCCATGAGGGCTCGGAAGCGTTCACCTTCAACTGGTGTCCAATCTTTCAGCCAGCGTACCACAGCACTTTCCTTGGACACGTAGCTTGTCAAGGTTACGCTCTCTGCTTCATAGGCTATCACAACAATGTCATCTTCCTTGTTCATGAATGTCACTGGAGGTTCTTTGTTGGAAATATAAGAAATACGAATATTAGGTTTTGACTATTCCCTTTCCCCATAGGCCCTAGAAATCAATGCTTTAGGTTTGTACCTTGAATCCTGACAACGTTGATCATCTTGTCATCCACAGCATCACACACATACTTTCCAGAATCTGAGGGCTGGATACCTGAGATGATAAGTTTCCTCAGGGTCCCACAGGTCTCAATCGAGGTACGGGAGTCACTGGTGAGCAGCCTATCATTACAGTACCACTGGACTGAAGCGTTGGCACGGGACAACTCACAGGCCAAGATTAAGTCATCGCCTGCCACCATTTCCTGGTATTCAGGGTCATATGAATTTCCTACTATGGTCACTGGAGGCTCTAAAAAATAAAAGTTATAATTATTGAAGTTTTTAAAATTAATTTAAACAAAATAAAAAAGCCTTTCAATGTTACCTTGTACTACAACCTGGAAGCTGATACTGTCATCTTCAACATCTAGAACGTATTCTCCTGAGTCTCCAAGTTCGGTATTAAGGATCACCAAGGAGCGGAAAGTACCCTCTTCCTCCTCACAATACCTTTCATTACCATCAACGCGACACCCATCCTTGTACCATTTGGCTTTGCTACTGGTTCTGGAGAGTTCACACTCCAGCACAATGTCATCTGAAACCAGGAACTTTAGGTCTGTCTTGATCTCTGATTTTCTTAAGATCTTCACTGGTGGCTCTGAGGACATACAGTATAAAAACACATTAATTTAAAATGATTTATATGGAGAGGCTAGAAAATATCTTTATAACAACCTTCAACTCTTACCTGAAACTTTGACCTGGAAATCAATTTTATCATCGATAGCATCACAAGTGTATTTCCCAGAATCTTCTACAGATGGAAAGTTGATGGTAAGCCGACGAATTATTTCGTCCTCTGTGATAGTGAAGTTGCTGCTCTCTTTGATTTCTTTGCCATTTAGTAGCCACTTGACTACTGCTGTTGGTCGTGACACCTCAATCTCCAGAACAATCGGTTTACCAACAAAACTCTCTAGTCTTTCAGGGGTGTCTTCAGGACGAGTGATTATTATTGGTGGCTCTAAATATAAAGAAGTAAACAAAAATGAGAAAGAATCGTTCTATTGGTTGATCATTTTTCATGCTAGATGTCCTCCTTCTCACCTGTAATAGTAACCAGGAAAGCCACTGAGTCATTCTCGGTGTCGCATATGTACTCCCCTTTATCATCCACAGTGGTTAAAGGTATGACTAGCTGCCGTTTGGCCCCATCTACTTCCAGGATCAAGTTGGGACCTTCCTCTACCTCCAAGCTGTCTTTGTACCACCGAACCTGAGCATCTGCCTGAGAGATCTCACAACTGAGCTCCAGCCTCTCTGAAGCAACATGTGTCAGTTCCACCTCTGGTTCACTGGGGAAAATGAATCGTACTGGTGGCTCTGGTGCAAGAGAGATATATTACAATAAAACTATTAAATCTTACGAGATGGCACGCATATGTTGGCACAGTTGGAGGTTTTACCTGTAACAATTAGCTGGAAAAAGACAGAGTCTCCATCCGTTTCACAAACAAACTCTCCGCTATCATCCACTGAGCTGCAGACAATGGTCAACCTCCTGTAAGGCCCCTCTGATATAAGCTGAATGTTATCGGTTTCCTTCACCTCCTGGCCATTCTTGAACCACTGTACCTTCCCACTGGACCGAGATAACTCGCACTGCAAGTTGATCTCCTCTGATATGTAACTCTCTATTACAACATCATTCTTGGGTTCCACAATCATAACTGGAGGTTCTAGTTTTACGGTTGGAGAAACAAAAATGGTCAGAGTAAATGGATTCATATGATATAATGTGATTTCACTTGGTTGGCATGCACCTAAAGGAGTATTTCAGCACTGTTTGAATTAGCAGGTGTCAGTGTACCTCTGATATTGACTGTGAACTCTATGCTGTTGTTTCCAGCCTGGCAAGTGTAACTTCCTGCATCTGAAATTTCTGCAGAGCGAATGATTAGTCTCCTCATGGTTCCGTCTGCCTGCAGGGTAATGTTGTCACTTGGGTGGATCTCACGGCCATCCTTTAACCTTGGACAAATAGAGAACAGTTCCCATCAATGTTAAAGTACAGATGCACAAATCAAATGTAAAAAACCTATCATGAATTATTTATTTATTGTTATCAGGGCACAAAATAATGGACATGCGCAAAATAATTGGCTGCATTTCCAATAATAAAAAAATATATATTTGTAATTCATGCAATTACACCAAAAAATTAGTTTTATACTATTTCCAACTTTTAGAAAACATTTTTCTCTCTTCATTAAAAACCTAGTATATATGGGCAAGAGGAGCAAATACAGCATTTTTTTTAGTTTTTAAAAATATTGGTAATACTCTAGATACCCATATAGCAAAATTGGTCTGGCCCAGTTCTGGCTCAAATGTCCATACCTGAACAGCAATGCTCTGCCCAGATACTGCAAAGAATGGTGGCCCTTTGGTGGCTCATGTGCAGTTTGCCAGAAGTGGACCATGCAGGGGCCATCACCATATAAATCAAACAACTGAGCTTTAGTGGTACAGACTGATTTGGACCACATAAATCAAACCACAACTGGGCCAGTTGTGGCATTTCACCTTAAAAACAGAGCCATCATTGCCAGACCTGGCCCACTTCCGCTTGACAAACCACTTGCAATGCCAGCAGTGCCAGCCTGACACCAGATCTGGCCCACACCTGTCTGCCATGTGGGTAGGATCTAAAGTAGTTTTCCAGCTTTCCCTGCTTTGGACATGTATTTTATATATTTAAAGCAAAATCTTCTTTATGTAATTTACTTCTTAAGTTTTTTTATGTGGAAAAAATACACTTCAGTACCTCTGAAAATGAGACTTACTATAAAATAAAGCTTATTGTTAAAATGATATAAAAAATGTTCAATAAATATTTTATTTATTTTAAAATATTTGTAAAATTTCCACCAAATTTCAATATATCAAAATAAAAACAAAAAGACACTGGAAATAGGACCAGATACAAAGATGGTATGGTTTGTATTTTGTTTCTTGTCAACTTTTGGACTTAGTATTCTTTTTCCAGAAAGCATTTACTTTTTGTTTCTTTGCATACTTTTAAATCATTCTTGGATGTTAAAATTTTGTCAAATAAAAGCATTAAGTGAGAATATTTGATGTGAACGATTTCACTTTTCTTTCTCCTACCATACGACTTCAGCATCATCTCTGGAGACATGGCACAGCAGGACTACAGGGTCCAGCTCCGTGGTGCTCCTGTGAAGCTCTACATCTGGAACAGGACTAAATTCCACTGGAGGGCCTAAATATGCAAGAAAGTGAAATAAATGAGTCAGCTACTGGAAGAAAACATACTTCGTAACTGTAACAAATATAATTAAATGTTCACATTTTGAGTTATCTAGAATTCTGGTGAAGAAACCATCAATACATGAGCTTGTGGGCATTTTGAAGTTTAATCAAGTAGTTTTTTTGAATCTGTAGTATTTGCAAAACCCAGAACAAAAGAGTTGAGACATGCAGAACAGTTCATGTTCTAGATAATATTGCTAGAAATCAGAACTTTATCCACTTTTATGAAAATGTTGTACCTGCAACATCCACATTGAATTTAATAACATCCCCCGACGTCTCACATGTATAAACTCCTGAGTGAGATATATCTGCAGACTGGATCACGATCCTCCTCATATTTCCATCTGACTGGACATTGACGCCATTTGTCACCTGAAGTTCTTTGCCATCTTTGCACCAGGATACTTTAGCAAATGGATGGGAAACTTCACAGTAGAGCACAATGGCATCTCCAGTTTCCACTCTCTTATTGCAGTCTGACTCCGACAAAGGCACAAATTTTACCACAGCAGCTGTAAAGAAAACAACCCATGAAACAATCTGCAGTTCGTCTAAAACACTTAATATATATATTTTTATACCTACGTTTAACCCTAAGTACCGCTGAATCTCTGACTCCATTGGCTATGAATGTGATCTCTGCTGTGTCCTCAGCTGTTTGAGTTTCACAGATAACCAGTGAGTGCTTGGTTTGGTTGTGTTTTATTGAGTACCGTCCATCATGCTTCAGCTGCAAGCTGTTCAAAAACCAGGTTCCAACCATTGGGACAGACAGCTCAATGAAAAAGTGTGCATCTTCTCCCTCAACTACGTCACAACCTTGAAGTTTGCAGAGAATCTTTGGCCCTGGGACTAAGTAATACAAAAACAATAGAAGAAAGTCAAACTCAAGTCAAAGGCGTTAAATCAAAGAAAACAAAAATCTATGGGCTGCTCACCAAGGTGGACAACCTTGGGAAACTCTACGTGGCCGCTCCGTCCGTACTTATTGACGCAGCTGACACGGAAGCGGTAGTTGCCTTCACACGGCACGCTGTCACCAGTAATTTCAGCCGACGTGGCGGTCTCTGAGGTGAAACACTTCAACCACTCCTGGGAACCCACTTCTTGCCTTTCCAGAACAAAGATGGAGCGGGTGGTTGTTGGGCTGTTGGGAACACGCTCCCAACTGAGTAGAGCACAGTTTGGTCTTTCTACATCCATTTTGACATCCACGGGACAGATGGGGGGACAGTGCCTGGTGGCTTAAGGACAGAGCAGAGAAGTGAAATTATTGGTTTGAGATATGGTGGCTGTACAAGGATGCTAAATACTTAAATTTACTTTTTACCCACATAGCCTAATTCGTCTGACACAGTTCTGGCTATTACAAGCAGAGGTTTGACAATGCACAAATGCTTTAGCTTAAGTAGAAACTTTGAATATCTATGCTTTAGTGCAGTAATTATTTTCCAGCCTCATTTTTACTTTTACTCCTATATTTTAGGCAATTTTCTGAAATTTCTACTCTGTACATTTTAAAAAAGCAAAATGTATTTACTTTCTATTTCAATTCAGTTTGTTTTCATTCTGGCCTGTCATCGTTCAAAACCAATTTCTAGATTTCTATCTATCTATCTATCTATCTATCTATCTATCTATCTATCTATCTATCTATCTAT
>NW_013952666.1:423673-425013 GCF_001266775.1 Austrofundulus limnaeus
TGGCAAGAAGGTTGACATTTTAAACCTTAATAAAAAATCGATACAGGGCTTTAGAATATCGATACAGTATCAGGAAATGAAATATCGCGATATTTCAGTATATCGTTATTTTCTTACACCCGTAATAAATACTGTTTCAGTCACATTGTAATATTTTCAGTGTCACCTGGTAACAAAAGAGACTGACAGTAACTGAGTTCAGTCTCTGTTACCATGGTGATCTAATTAGGTTCAGACTCAGTCTCTGTTACCATGGTGATCTAATTAGGTTCAGACTCAGTCTCTGTTACCATGGTGAGCTAACCAGGCCTAAAGAAATCCTTTATGACTGAAAGCTTTAGGTTTAGCAGTTGTCTGACCTGTTCTCTCTCTGGTGATCCACTGACTGAGCATCAGAACCTCATGAACATTAAAGTCTCTGATTGGAAGAAGAGCTCTTCAGGTTTTTAACATGGTTACTCTCTTCCTTGTACGCTGCTGCACTTGAACTTGTGAAACACAACATGCAACACATCCTCTGGTATGTCGTGTCCATTTGCGTATTATATAAATAATGATGGTGGGCCGCCATGACCAAAAAATGCCCGGGCCGTTTTTTGGTCCAAGTCCAGCCCTGGGTGGCCCGGATGTGGTTTTCCAGAGGGGGTTAATAAGTGGGCCATTACAACATAAACCAAACCACAACTGGGCCAGTTCTGGCATGATATCCAAAAAAGTGCCATCATTGCTAGATATGGCTCACGTCTGTTAACAAACCACTTGTCATACCATCAGTACCAGTTGACCTGGTCCTTACTTGTTAGCCATGTGGGTAACTTTACTTGTTAGCCATGTGGGTAACTTTATTTTAATAAGTTGAGATTATCAGAAATTGTGATGGTTCAGTAAAGTCTGCAGGAGAATATGTAATGATGTCTCTTCTGCTGACTGGTCCCCTAACTCTAGTTCTGTTAATACAAGCTGCATCAGGTAAAATACTACTACTACTACTACTACTACTACTACTACTACTACTACTACTACTACTAATACTAATAATAATAATAATAATAATAATAATAATAATAATTCTCTCCGTGCATGCGTGGGTTCTCTCCGGGTACTCCGGCTTCCTCTCACAGACCAAAAACATGACTGTTAGGTTAATTGATAACTCTAAATTGTCCCTAGGTGTGAGTGAGAGAGTGAATGCTTGTTTGTCTCGTTTGTCTGTGTGTGTCCCTGTGATGGACTTGTGACCTATCCAGGGTGTACCCCGCCCCTCGCACTAAGACTGTTGGATATGGGCACCAGTGACCCACGTGACCCTGAAAAGGAAGAAGCGTGTACAGAAGATGGAT
>NW_013952666.1:426376-428517 GCF_001266775.1 Austrofundulus limnaeus
CTCAGGAAGGATTCAGCTCTTAGATGACAACAAATGGCCAGAATTACAAAGAAATGTTTTTTCTCCTCCAGCAAGGAGAATAAAGCGACAAGCTGAAATCAAAATAACTGATAATGGCCAGAGAAATGAAGCAGTCTTTCTTCAAAACAGATTCACACCACTGGAAGAAACTGAGTCTGAACAAAGTTCACTATCTGATCTCAGTGGGGGATCTGAGACCAGATCCAGATCCAGCTCAAAACCAAAGCAAGTCCAAAGAGAGACTTTCAAGAATCAAGAAATGCTGATCATCACAGATAAAATGGAGAATGAGCTCAGAGGCTTCTGGAACAAGAAAAAAGGCAAAGTTCTGAGTTTTGCTGATAAAGTGTCTGACCTCACAGAGAAGATTCTGGAAATAACAGCTGAGTATCCAACTCTGAAGACCCTCATCATTCATACAGGAAGTGATGAAGTTATGAATCAACAGTCAGAAATCCTGAAGAAGGATTTTATTCTGCTGCTGAATGCTGTTAAAAATCTCAACATGGATGTGTTCCTCGGTGGGCCCGTTCCCACAGCAAGAGGAGGAGCCGAGAGGTTCAGCAGACTGTTGGCTCTTAATGGTTTTTTGGAAAAGTCCTGTGATGACCACTCTGTGAGATATGTGGACAACTTTGATCTCTTCTAGGAAAGAAAACATCTCTTCAAGTCTGATGGAATGACTCTGAATCAAACTGGAGCACAACTTCTGGCTTCAAACATGAAGTATTTCCTGAACAAAGTTCTGGCTGGAACCAAACAACAGGACAAACCACAACAGCTGATGTCTGAAGGACAGCTGGAGAAAACAGATATCAGTGGAACACAGCGTACCAGTTACTGATAAGGAGACTGCTGCAGAATCAGAACCAGAGAGAGAGGAGTTATTTCAAGCTGCAGAACCGGAAGAACAACTGGATTCATCAGCATCACAAACAGAGGATCTCTTGGACTCTGAGACCCCAACAGGACAGCAAGTGGAATGCCCCCTCCTAGATTTTACTAACAACATGAAAGAACCTGGCGAGATTAAGATCAAACAAACACCATGTCCAAATCCAACTAACTCTGATCTTCCAGCCCCAGGAACTAAACCAAGATCTACAAAGATTCTTAGAGCCCCACCACCACATCTGACCCTTCCATACAATAAAACAGACAATCCTGTTTGTGTTCAACATGATCCAAAGACTTTTATGTGATAACTTTTTGTGTGGTTAGTAATTACTGTGGGAGGAATAAAAATGGAATTACTGTGGTTGGGATTTTAGAAAAGTACATATACTTAGGTTTATGTTGACATGTTTTTTTAAATACATTAAAGAGTGTTTTTTTGTTTTATTGATCATTTAATTGGTGATTTAATGATCAGATGGGGGAGTATGGTGGAACTCAAACTTTTATGTTTAAGCTAGTTATTCATGACATCCTTTAATGACCTAGGTTTTCATGCTGTTCATCTGCAGATAGAATGATTAAAGTCAGAACAAGATTTGCTAACAACAGCCATTCTTAGATATCACTTGTGTTTATCTTTGTGTTTTCCGTTGACCTTGTATCAAATCTTGCTAAGATGACATTATGGTGTTTGTTAATATATACTGTATATGAGGCCTCTCAACAGTGTTCAACAGTTCAACAGTGAGTAGTGTGGAGTGGAGTGACAGAGAGAAGCAGAGGCACAGAGACAGGCCAGGTTGTTCTCTGTGTTTCCTGTTATTGCAATAAAACTCAGCTGATCAATCCACAGAGTACCTTCATTCTTGGACCACGTATTTCTGTCTTTGTTAAATAAATTGTTTCCAGCATTTGATGCACGTATACGAGGCCGGATTAACCATATGGGCAATTGGGCAATTGCTCAGGGGCCCACGGTCTCCAAAGGGCCCTGAGCAGTGAAGGCACGGACACAACGGATGCGGGATATGCGTGGACATGTCTCCCCGCACTTCCTGCATCTGCGCTCTCTGTCCCCGCACTTTTTTCAGCCGTAACAGCTGTTTTATTCATTATTAACATATGGTAATGCATCTTTGAATGCACCATAAGCGTGAGCATGCTACTCCTGCAGATGAGATGATGGATAGGAGCTGCTGTGTCGAGCAGAGCAGAGCAGAGCA
>NW_013952666.1:430664-433966 GCF_001266775.1 Austrofundulus limnaeus
CCCTGACCCACAGACCCCTCCCTGATCCACAGACCCCTCCCTGACCCAAAGACCCCTCCCTGACCCACAGACCCCTCCCTGACCCACAGACCCCTGCGCATGTATCCAAAGCTTATGCTGTCCTGCTGTTCTTGTTGGGGAGGGGTCTGTGGGTCAGGTAAGGGTCTGTGGGTCCGGGAGGGGTCTGTGGATCAGGGAGGGGTCTTTGGGTCAGGGAGGGGTCTGTGGGTCAGGGAGGGGTCTGTGGGTCAGGGAGGGGTGATACGCAGTTGATCAAGTCTTGCTAATAAAATGTCCAGTGAGGGATGTATTTGAATAAGAACAAGTCTGATTGTTTTAGGTTTGGTCTAAATTGGTACAAACATCTGATATTGTTTTCTTTTCTCATCTGTGTGTTTGTTTGTTTGTTTGTTTGTTTGTTTGTTTGTTTGTTTGTTTGTTTGTTTGTTTGTTTGTTTCCTTACAGGAACTGGCTGGATACACCGGAGGAGATGCCAGTTTTTTAAAAGAAGATTTTCAGCTACAGCTTAACGGCTCTTCTGGGACTCTGTATGTCAGCAATAAGTTTTATAATGCTAATAATGTTTGGAACTAACAGGAAGGACTTAATATTAGCTACTGTTATTGTTGTTACTTTAATGTGCACTTTCACAGTCAAACTTAACCACTAGGGGTCAACAAAGGTTCAATAATCAGTTTTAAAGTTTTTTTTTTGTTTGTTTGTTTTTTGCATTTGTTTCTTCCCTGAACGCAACTCTTTTGGTAAAAAAGCAGAATATTTTTATGATCTCACAGGTCTCGTCTGCATCTCTGTGGGGCGGCTTGCTTTATCCCGTCGGAGGGCATGTGTTGTACGTTTTTGTGGGGTGGGGGAAACCGGAGTACCCGGAGAAAACCCACGCAAGCACAAGGAGAACATGCAAACTGCCAAAGCCAGTAAAATTACTACAAAAAGAGCCTGAAACAAGTTACACAAGTGTGTAACTTGAGTAATTTACAAATTTATATTTACCGTTTTTTTTTTAGGTTGCCTTCAGGCCCAGGCCGCCCTGGGCCTGAAGGCAACCTATTGTACATGTTTTGGGGGGTGGGGAAACCGGAGTACCCGGAGAAAACCCACACAAGCACAAGGAGAACATGTAAACTCCGCACAGAAAGGCCACTGGTAAATAAAAATAAATAAATAAACAAACTCTGGCTCCTTTTATATTATGAATTTAGCATGTAGTAACAATGACGCGATTTTTCAAGATTTTGTTGCAGGGCCTGATGTTTGTGTTGATGTCTAGTAGTTTCTAGCAGAATTTTCCATTCTTCGTCTAACGAAGAATGGGAGATGCTGATTGCTGCTTTAATTTTTTCTATAGAATGTTGTATTGTACTGAAATGTAAATTCATTTCTTTTTGAAGCTCTTCATCGTATTTTTCTAGTTGTCTTTTGAACTCACCAATGTCGGTTTTATTTTGTGACTGTGGCTCATTGTGTGTAAAACGTGTTTTTTCCAGACATTTCCTTGGAGATTTGACTCTGTCTCTGTTATTGTTTGATGAAGGGAGTCGAAGTGTCTCAGCAGAATCCTGCTCTGAACCAGACTGGGTCTGTTCCTGAAGTTTCTGTTTATACAGTGCCACCTGTACGTTGTAAATACTAACTTTGGTTTTACATTTAGAATATAGTTTGTCGTATAAACTATTAAATTCTTTGACCTGTTCCTTCACATTTGGCACAGTTTCATTAATTGTTTCAGGTTGTGACTTTGACTGGTCGAGTAAACGATGGCGTTTCTTCGTGTCCTGGGATGGTTTTTGAAGGTCGGCCATCGATTTCTGCAGGCGATTGTTCTCTGACACTACGTTTTTAATTGTTTTCTCTTTGTTTTCCATTTCGTCTGAATAAAACGCAATCTGTTCTTTAAGTTGGTGATTCTGCTTTTCTAGCTGTTGGTTGTGCTGAAGGCTAATTAGATATTTTGTTTTCAGCTCATCATACAAAGTCCTACTGACCTTTCCATCTTGACTGTCCTCATCTGAGCTCATTTCTTCAATGACCAGATCCTCCTGCTGAGCTGTGTTTTTGGAGGGTTTAGACAAAAGCTTTCGCAGTCGTTTAAAAATACTTGGCTTTGGTTCAGCCTTGACCTCTTTGGTTTTATTTTTGACCTGCAGCTTTAATTCTGCTTGAGACCCTTCTGAGTTTGACTGWGTGCTTTGAACAGAGTCTTCCTGTTTCTGTCGTTCAATAAAGAAATTTTTAAATTCATCAACACGCGCTTTAAACCTTTTGAATTTGGATTCATTCTCTTTTGCTCTCTGAAGCAACAAGTCTCTTTGTTGCTTAGCTAAATGTTCCCGTCTCAACACCGTGACATACAGAGGCTCCGGACGCTTTAGATGTTTACGGATCATGATATGCCTCTGGTGATAAAATTCCTCCATCTGTTTCTCGAAATCATTGGAGGTCACAGCAGTAAAGCTGTTTGGAACTGCCATTTTTTAAACTTTCCAACAATAAACGAATAAACGAATAAAGTCTTCTGACAAGTCAACGCTCAGAGCTGTGTCTGTCTGGTTGAAAATGTCAAGAATGAATATAGTTCACAGAATATATAAGCTGTGGTCACGCATGACGTCACGCATATCATTTGCATACATTATCTGCCGGGGGCAGATAGTGTCGGCATGACGTCACAAATGACGTCACGCATATCATTAGCATGCATTATCTGCCGAGCTCGCGGGTGGCGATAGAGAGAACCAGTGTTGTGGCGTGTGAAGTTGCTGCAGCAGGTAACTAAGGATGTTGATAGATAAAGAAAGTAGGTGTGGGTAGACTCCATGGAAGGAGTCTTCACCTCGGGACTGATCCACCCAGAGGGGAGCGTCGGATGTTGGAGCTGGGATTTCGTTTCATTACGTTTGTTTGGAAGAAACCGACGGCTGAACGCTAATTGTTGGATTGTACACCGGAAACGTCACACCCCTGCCACTGTGTTTCACCATTTTTTGGAGAGAACGGAGGATCACGTTTTTTTTTTTTTAAGAAAAAAAAACAAAAAAAAAACAAATCTTGAACAGACCACCTGACGGAGTTAGGAGGACGCTTTGAGCTGACCACCAGGACCCTGACCCACGGAGCTGAAGCTACAGGTAGGTCCTCACCTCACTGTGTGACCCGTCAGGTGCCAGGTTTTGTTTTTATTTATTTATTTGTTTGTTTGTTACCACCCTACGCTCATTTAAGTGGAGAGAACGAGCCTAGAGAGTAAGGGGCGCGTAACAGGATATGTGTGTGTATATATATA
>NW_013952666.1:436667-438392 GCF_001266775.1 Austrofundulus limnaeus
TTATGATATTTGTTAATCTTTGTAATAATAAAGTCAAATCTGGTGTGAAACTATGGAATGAACTGAATGATTTTATTTGAATACAGCATTTGTGCTCAGCTACACTTCAAGACATTCAGAGTATGGCTTGTGTTGGACACCACAGTTGCAGGCTAATAGCATACAACACCAGAGTAGGCCTATCATTTTAGGCCTAATATAATTATTATGTTAATACAACATAGGTATCACCTTTATACAATATATTTTTCATACTATCAGGTTTGAACAATACATGTACAAACTTGATCGTGTTCAAAAATTTATTTTCTTCCGTGACAACAGACCATTTCTGTATTTATTAGGGGTGGGCGATACTAGGAATTCTGTTTTTCATTTTAATTTTTTTAATTTATTTATTAGGACAGTGTGCAATTTAAACATAAACATAAAAACATTTGATGCGTTGCACCAGATTTAGCCTAAGGCTAATTTACATCTGTAATTCTCCAGATAATAAAAACAAAACAACATCTAACAGTAATAAAAATAAGAAAATAAAATAACAGAAAAATAAAAATAACATTAAATAAAACATTTCGCAATTAGTAATAAAAATACATAAACACCCCCACTCTCCAAACATAATTAAAAAGTAATATCATTGAACATCCAAAAAAAATTTGTGATTGCAGTATTAAGTAGATTTGAGATATTCCACATGACCACCCCAGACACCAACCAAAGAACTGCAGGTCTCCACAACCCCACCTGAAAAACGTCTGACACATTGCACCCAATCCAACGATAGGGCAATCCGACATCTGCATTTCCACCAGACAACAAACATCACTGATAAGCAATAAAAACATCCAAAATAAATTAATAAAAAAATACATACCTATATTTAAGAAATGTAATCATGCCCACCTCCACCCCACCCTTCAACTCCCCCAAACCAGAAGCAAACTCTAAAATCGATTACCCAGTGCAATTCAGTGATTGCAAAATTGTGTAGATTTAAGATATGTTTTAAGATTAGTTTTAAAACTAATAAAAGAACTACAGGTTTTTACATGATCGGGAGCAGCATTCCACTGGCTTTAACCGTATCACAATACCAAGTAAATAGAGGGCTAGTATCTCTGATTCTGATACAATCCTCGTCATGCTAATTACATAATTATGGGATTTTGCCTTTAGCTAGTCGATCATGATAAAACACGACAAAAAATTTAGACAAGTTAAAATGTTTTGTATTAACTAATAAATGACAAACTAAATAAAACAATGTAACATTCTGAAGAAAATAAAATTAGCCCCCTATTATCTTCTACAGTATACTACACACAGGTGTTTAAGAAAAAGGTCACCAGTGGAAAATGACAAAAAAGAAGCAACAATGTAACAAAAATATAATTATGTGAATAGTAACAAAAAACACTTTCCATTGCATGTGGGTATGTAGAGGACKAACAACTAACTGCAAACAATTTGAAGACTCTGCATTACGGACTTTTTTCACTTTATTTGTGAAACATAAAGTCAGTAGTGCAAATAAAATGTAAACAAAAGAATCAAAACCATCATGCTATCGATCCGAGACTGATACTTTTATCTTTGTATCAACTGTATCAATACCGAGATCGATACGCCCACCCCTACGGTTTATCGTTTGCCTTCAAAAGGCAAAGGAAGAAAATAATGTTTTTGACTTCATGTGTGTCTTTTAGCAAACTATGTCAA
>NW_013952666.1:440595-441627 GCF_001266775.1 Austrofundulus limnaeus
AGCACTATAGATGACATGTCATTTTGGAAAAGTCAATGGGGCAAGGAAATATGGGCAGCACATGGCAGTGAAAACTGCTTTATTTTTAAATGATTAAATCTAAAAAGATCAATTTCCTGGACGCCGTGGTCATCTTAGCTTCTTGATTTTTGCAGGCTGTTATAATTTTAACAAACATACAATTCTTCAGACAACAGTAAGTTTTTTGAGTAATTGGATGAAAATTTCTCATTTTGACTAACAGAATTTCCTGAAGCCCTTCTAATTTTCGTTGGTGAATTTCCTACACATAAATTATTTACATGGCATACCAAGACCTATAAAAAGTCCCGTTTTGACTCCTTTCTGTTTTTGTCAATGGGACATATACATTCGTGACGTCATCGCGTCACGCGACGTCAGGCACTCTGTTTGTTGTCGCTTGGATCCAGGGGTTCAAGCAAATTTATTGTTTTTAAAACATTCCTTCTTTTTTGTCTTTTTTTCTGTGCCGGACTGTGTTTGTACTGATCCTCATGGACCGACCGGAGACTTCACCGAAGTTTCAGCGGAACCGGGCCGGCGGCAGATAGCTGAGCTCACCGGTTAGCAGCCAGGCTAACTGCGTAGCTAAGCTAGCTGCTGTAGTGTAGCGTCTCACAGCTGGAGGTTGGTTGTCCAAATTAAAACGTCCTAAATGAAAGCAAACACTTCAAGTTAGTAAGACCAAATATGAAAGAACTCAAATAAAGCAGAAATGCCTTTACAAGTCGGTGCTAAAGTAACCCACCTGACTTTAATTACAGAAACGAGCACTTTTTTTTTTTTTTTAATTATTTGTGTTTCATATCAGTTTACGTCTTGGCTGGTGTTCCCAATGGGGAAACTCGTTAAATAAATTGTAAAAAGTAACTAAAATTAGTATGCCGAATTTACAGACTGACGGAATGTTGGATTTTCGTTTGAAAACATCTATCTATCTATCTATCTATCTATCTATCTATCTATCTATCTATCTATCTATCTATCTATCTATCTATCTATCTATCTATC
>NW_013952666.1:441947-444225 GCF_001266775.1 Austrofundulus limnaeus
ATGTATGTATATATACTGTATATATATATATATTTGTAATATTTCACTGTGAGTCATGCATATTTTATTATTTCTGATAAGCTTTTAACTCACTATTAGAGATAATAACGTTTTATCAGTCAGTCACGTCAAGCTGTCACTTTATTTCAGCAGTAAGCTCTACTGACCACTACCCTTTCTGTTATCAATAATCTGGGCAGAACGTTTTGCGTTGACTTGTTCAGCTTTCTGTCATATTGGAAGGGGAAACAGGCAGCTGAGTATGTTTTTAATGTAAACATTGTTTTAATCTTAACTTGTTGAATTTCCTTCCATAACTTCTTGATTTTTAAAAGATGAGAAAAATGTTTTAATTTTATGAATGAATAGTTACTGCCGTCATTTTTAGCATAATTACAATCTGAGCCCATCTAAGTTTGAGTAGTTTACAAATCATTCACAAATCATAACCTTTTAACCCCATAATATTTTAATTTCTAGCACCAAAATATTTACACATTTTAGTTAAAAATACAATTGGCGGCATTCTCTTAAACTGTATTTAGGTCAAAATCTGAAGACTCCAACATGTCTGCTATGTGGATGTAACATGATTTTATGTGATTTTGTTGCAGGATGGCGTCACCTTTTAAGATCCCCAAGAAAAAACATCCTTTAGGCTCTGACTCGGCCCACCTGCATATGCAGTCTCCGCTGTCCCGCCTCCATAACTCCGCCTCTCAAAAGGTGGTCTTGCTGTTTGTATTCATCATTTAACCATCAGTCTCTTTCTCTGAGCTTGTTTAAGGTAACCTGGTGTTTGTGTGTTTATGTGTTCTGATCTGGGCAGGGTTTTGGAGGTCCATCCAGCAGAGGAGGCACTGACCGAATGCATGCTGGGAACTCTCTTGGTTCGTCCACAGTTGGGCTCAGGTTGGTGATGCACCCCTTCAGGGTGCTTCTAATCATCAGAGTGGTGTTTTAGTAGAGTCGAAGGCAAAAAGATTTATGTTCTCGTGTGTTGGAATGTTGTGCAGGTCGCCGTTCAGAACTGTTGTCAAAACATTGCTGGGAATCAGCAGTTCTAACGGAGGTGGAGCTTCAGGAGCCAATCACAGGACACCAGGAAGTCGGAGCAGCCAATCACAGCTGGATGAAAGAGGGACGTCAATGTCAAATGGGTGAGTGTTTTCAACAGATAACTGCTTATCATATTCAGACTTTTCTTTTTTTTTACACATTACAGATAAATATTTAAATTATATTTCAACATGAAATAACTCAGAATTACATTTGTTAAAATAGTATTCAAAAAAAGATTTAACCCATTCAACAAATATTATAGTTTAGATTTTTTTTAAGTATATGAGTATGTTTTAGTTTGAAATTTTAAATATGTTGTTGATAAGAAAATTAAAGATTTGTACTGTACTTTATTTATAAGATTTGTATTGTACTTTAAACTTTTTTTTTCTTTAAGCTTAGAATAAAGTTGCATTTTTGTTTATATCAGAACAGTTTTGTTTGGACAGTTTTAGGAGTGTCTCGATACCAGTTTTTTTCTCAAACTAAGTACAAGTACTTCAGTTTAGTTAGTCACAGATACCAAGTACTGATGTGGACGTACTGAGTTAGAACCTAAACGTTACACAATGACTTTTAAAATACTTTTTATTTGGAACAAGGGGAGTCTTCTGACTTTATCAAATCAAATATACAGTGTGAAATATACTGTTGCATAGTTTTAAAATGAATAAAATGAACAAATAGGATTTTGTCTCAACTTGCAAGAATTTATTAGACAATGATGAACTTTTCACTTGAGTATCAAATCCAAAATTGATATTCATATTGGTATTTGCACCGTATATCGGGGCGTTTTGTATTAGTACTTGTAACAATACAGGTGTCAGGCCACTGCTAGATAATTTATTTTGCATGGCTAACTGAGTCAGGTTTGTAGGCCACCTTTCTAATGCACACCTTTTCAGCTTTGCTCAGACTTTCCATGGGATTGAAATCAGGGTTTTGTGATGACCACAATAAAACACTGACTTTGTACCGATCATACAGACATTGTACATGAATGAAACTAGCATCAGGGTTGTCAGATAAACATTAAATACAATTTTTGAGATAAACAAAAGTCATATTTTATTCTTGAGATAAAATAAATTCAATGGGCCTCATGCAAGAACGTGTTCGTATTTTTATCCTAAATTTCTCTTACTTTTGTTCGTACAAAGGGTTCGTACGAACATGTCACGTCAGATTCAACAAACTCTTCTATCTTCAGGAA
>NW_013952666.1:445885-453915 GCF_001266775.1 Austrofundulus limnaeus
CCCCTACCCTACCCTACCCTACCCTACCCTACCCTACCCTACCCTACCCTACCCTACACTGACTGGGCCTCCTGCCACTTTATGTTCAATAAATTGGGCCCCAGGGTCAAAAAGGTTAAGATCCCCTGCTCTAAATCACACTCATACACTGATGGGACACATCAGAGGCAGTGGGGGTTCAATGTCTTGTCCAGAGACACTTCGACATGCGACTGAATAACGACACCTGCTCTAACCACTCAGCCAAAGACAGAAAATATGTGTAAATATCAAGAAAATAAGCATTTGAAACTACAGAATCATCCATAATGTTCAGCTCAAAATATCTGTCTTGTAATTTACATACATTGTCAGTTAAATAAGGAGTAAAAGAAAAGAGTAAAACTGAGTTACTTACTGGTAGCTTGCACGTCGCACACACAAGTCCAACAAACTCCATGTGTAGTTACAACACACAAACTGTTAACATCAAATCTTTCTGCAGTGTGCTCCTTGGTTATCCTTGTGCACCATCTCCTCACACAATTAGTGCACATCTCTGATTGGCAGACAACAGCCAAACGGTGAAACCTGTCTTCTCCCTGAGTAGTTGAATTGCAGGATGTTCCCATACACACTTATTTGTGTATAATTGTTTGATTAAAACACTGAATCTTTATCTGGAGTTGTGGAGGTCGATATATGTCTCTTCCTGATATCTTGACTAATTTCTTTTAAATTTCCCAAAATATTATCTCACAAAGAAGCAGTGTGCCTGAGGTTTGCTTTGACTCTGCTGTCAACTAACCAATAAAAGCTTCCTAAACCATGATTTCATCATCTGGGCTTTCCCATAATGTTTCAAGGCATAGTGTTTGTAAACATGTGACTTTTGAAGAAAAGTAATAAAACTCTTGTTATTCAGACATTAAAAATCTAAATAGTTTTGTGATTCCTAACTGGCTTAAGACATTTATCCTGATTTAATGTCAGACAGTAAGACAAATGATTTTGTGTGTATTTATACAGTTATTTGAAACATTTGGTTTAATCTTATATTTACTGATAATTTTAATACATTTATTTTAAACTGTTATTTTATTATGGTGTAATAAAGCTGCTGTTTCCTTTTTCCTCCAACAGATGGCGACCTAAGCGAGCATCTGACCGCCTGCTGCAGCCCACAGACCTCTCAGAGCACTTGTCTCCACCACAGAAGAAGAAAAGCCCTGAATGTTCAGGTGAGACACACTCTGAGAGTCTATGATTAAATGAGAAAATCTAAACATTATTTACTCAAAATTGATCTTTGTAGGTCAGTTGCTGAATAAAAACATCTCTGTAGAGTCTGTGGACTCTCTGGCCGAGCTGCGAGCAGAGGAGCATGCTGGGAGTTTCAGTTCTTCAGTGTCCCAGAGGAAAACTGAGTCCAGCAAAGATGTGAAGGTGACCGGGTTAAAAGCTCCTGTACAGTTGGACATTTTAAGAAGAAAAATTGCACTACTCTGTTGTTCTAGTGGTTTTAAATGTTCTGTTTATGTCTGATTGATGTTTGAGTTTTAGAAGTTTAATTGTCAGAGCTGCAGTTCAGCTGTCCAGGATGAGGTGATTTATTTATTTATTTATTTTTTCTGTCTGTGACCAAATTTGTGTTTTCTTTAAAACAGCATAAGAATTTGTCCAGCTCCGAACCAAACCAGACATCAGAAGACAACTTGGTTTCCCCGCACAGAACCATGTCTGACTCCTCCAGACCCTGCTCTTCCTCTTCTGTTTCCCCGATGAAGGTGCTGCCGTCTCAGAGGAAGACTCCTGACAGACGACAGTACTTGGACCTAAAGAAGGATGTGCTGGAGACACAGAGGGACCGGTGGAGACAATTCAGAGAGAGGAAGACCAGATCATCTGATCTGCACCTGCGACTGAAGAAACCCAAACAGACTCCGATTGAACCCAGTGAGTTTATCAATGGGTTCTCATGGTCCAAACTTACAGCTCCAACATGTGCAGACGTTCATTCTGACTGTTCCTTCGATATTTATCCCAACATGAAAAATAATGGGCCTCATGCAAGAACCGTTCGTACGCACAGAGTTGTTCTTAAGTTGTGCGTATGAATGATTTAGGAGAATTTGTAGCATTCACCAATGTTTTCGTATTCTAAGATTTTTTTCAGATACGAACAAAATTCACGAGTGGTCCAGACCTGTCGTATATTTTACGAGCAGTCAGTCTGCTGTTATCCAGACGGGTTTTCCTCCCTAATAACTTTATATTTAGTTAGTTTGAAAATATTTTGAGTTGAAAATAAATCACACTCCATAATTATGTTGACAGTAGGCTTTTCCGCTTTAATTAGAGTTATAATTTTAAATGTAATAATTTAGACTAACAATATAAATTGTCCGTCTGGCCGGCTTATCCGCTATCTGGTGCGGGGCCAGCAGCAGAAAGACCCCGCTCTCCCCAGCGACATCCTCCATGTCCTGGGGGACTCCGAGACGTTCCCAGACCAGAGGGGATACATAATCCCTCCAGCGAGTCCTGGATTTTCTCCAAAGTGCCAGACTTATTTTGAAAACATTTTAAACGTTTATTTCAAACCCGCATCTGAGACCACCTGCGACCGCACGGCACGGGGTGGTGTACGGTGTGCGACAGTGTGTCTTCTGAATAAATGAAAATGATTTAACACAGTTGTTTATACTTTTAGCAGCTCTCTTTATCCCACAGCTGACCTGCTAAAAATGATTTTCTGGATCTCTGACAGACGGACTTCAATCTCTGAACTCGTAAAGTTCTTCTTTTTAGTTTTCGCTGTCATTTTCATGAATGAACACTTCCTGATATCTGAGGCAGGAAACACAGCCTTATATGGTGTTTTTAGGGTGGTAATTATGCTAATCTCCTCTCACGTGCACGAGCAGCTGGATACGAACAGGTGGAATTTACGCAGCTCATTTACGCACTTTTCCTGAAGATAGAAGTGTTTGTTGAATCTGACGTGGCATGTTCGTACGAACCCTTCGTACGAACAAAAGTAAGAGAAATTTAGGATAAGAATACGAACATGTTCTTGCATGAGGCCCACTGTGTTTTCATTGAAAAGGCCTGAACAGTTGAGTAAAATTTGACTATTTTTTGTAGTAGAACATAGAAAACATAACAAATATCGTCTTAAAAACAAATTAGAAGTTAAAATATAACACATTCAGCCATGATTGTTTGTATTCCTTCTTTTAGTTGTTCTGTCAAGTGAAGAAGAAGAGGAGGAGGAGGAGGAGCATGGAGAAGTGGAGAAGACAACACAGAGTAGCAGCCGAGTGGACCAAAAAGAAAACTCTGAGAAACTGCAGGTTTGTAAACAACAGATTAAATAGAAGAGGACAAATCCTGCAGTGTTTCTGCTGAAATCTGTTCAGGTTCCACTTGTAGAACTGTAAGAGCTCGAAGCATTTTCACACAAACCATAAGAAAAGTAAACAAATTCACCTAAGTGTTACAATTAACAAAACAATAGCTAAAAATTTAAATTAGCCAAACAAAACTTAAAGGCTAAAACTAGAAAAATCTGTGGGAATGTTGAGTTCTGAATTTCGCTGAAGAAGCTGAATCTAAGATGAATGCTAAAAGTAGCAAAACACCAACTGATATTTACCAAAAAATTAGTTAAAAGCTAAAATTAGTTTTTGCTAGCCAAAGATAATGCAATGCTTACTAAAAGTAGTGTAGATTGGTGGTAGTAGTAGTAATAGTTATTGTTAAAAAACACTATTTAAATCTACAACCATGGAATTACTAACTAGAAAAACAAAATGCTAGCTAAAAGCTAACATTTATATGACTTTAGCTAACAGATGGTAATTGTTAGCTAGAAGCTTTAAAAACAAATTGTTAGCTAAGAGCTAGGAGTAGCTAGCTAAGTTTAGCATTAGTAGGTTTAACATTACTAGTATTAATACCGATAGCTGCAGAATTAGCATTAGCAGAATGGGGACCTTCATGCATATCATTTGCATACATTATCTGCTGCACTCGCAAATGATCGGACAGTCTGAGTGGATTCTACTGAGATTCAGTGTTAAAACCGTAACAGATAAAGACGTTTCTTGAGCAAATTTTGACTCATCCGACTTCAGGAGTCACAGGAAAGTTCAGTTGAAATGTTGTCTGGAGGGTCGAGGTCTTCGACAGACTTAGAAAGTGAGTGAAATTGTTAAAAAGGTTGGTGTTTTTACTCTGTCTTACTTAGCTTAGCTTGTTGCATCTATCATGTGTGTCTGTGTGAGTATTTTTATCACTCGAGTCACCACTTCTGCATCATTTAAAGAAACAATGGTGATGTTTAAAATTTGTGTTAAGTATCACTGTATGTGTGACTGACTGCAGTACAGCCTGGGAGTAGAGCGCTGTATGTAACCGAGGCTAGCATAGATGCTAGTAGTAAAGCTAGCAGTAAGCTACAGTAAATCAATCAGGTTTACTGTTCCTGTTGATCGACAGACAGTGCAGGGAGAGGATCCAGCTGGTCCAGTGTTGGTTTTTTACCTCAGGTTAAATGTTTGGAGCAGACGTTAAGTCCAGGATTTTTTCTGGTCAAATTGAGCTCGTCTCATCACTCGATCCCAGCTGTTAGTCTGCATCTTAGCTTGGCTGAAAATATTTGTTCCATAGGGGATTGATGGCTGTATCCTGAGTCACTGTTACGAGTACTGTAACACAGTGTTTGTGGTCTTTCCGGTGGAGTTTGATGCTGTTTTCGCAATTTTATTGAAGTTTAAGCTCAGTTAAACCGGCACAGCTCCATTGAAAAGGATGGAGCAGCTATGAGAGTTTGTACGAGCAGCAGACCAGAGTCACGTGACTCGCTTTTTAAAAATAGCCTGAGTAGGGCTGGGCCATATCATATCATTCAAGAAAATACCGGTAAAAACAAACTTGCCCGGGAAAATAAATTATATCATGATTGCTAATTTTATGACCAACGTCATTTTGTTCGTGTCGGAGAACCTGCTTGTTTTCTGCTGCGGTCTCGTTAAAACCACCCAGTCTGATACAGGTTTAAACAGACGCTGTTTTCAACAAATCAAACGAACCCCACAGCTTTATCCAATCAGAGCAGAGCAGGGCGGGTCTTTCTGATGTCGGTGCAGCAGTCTGCAGGGTAAACACCAGTCACCCTGCAGCTCCTGTCCTGAGTGAGCAAACCATCCTCCACACTTTGCTCCTGAGCTACCAGAGACGTTGGTATCTAAAATCTAACACACTATAAGTTTATGTGTTCAGAGCTTCATTATCTAACAAATACAGTATGTCCAACTTTGCTTGTGTGACCAAACTTCTCTCCTCGACAGCGCTGTTACAGGAGCGCGCCGAGGTGCACGCAGGCTGAGTTGTTCTGTGAGAGCCGCTTTCAGCTCTTCCAAAATATTAACTCAGATGAACACTTTTCCCCAGTATAGAAAAGATGAGTCTCTGCTTAGTGCTAGCCCCCCACCCCCGAAAAAAAACAAACAAACACAAAAAAAAACCCACTATGTTCTTATCATAAATATCTACAAATTTCATTCTTCACAAAATAGCCTGCTTATGTTTAGAACCATACTGTGACTGAACTGCTCTGTGATTCAATAAATGATCAAATATGAAGAATAAAAAGTATTAAATGATTATATGAGCTCTCTAAATAATATAATTTCGAAATAAATTGTTATTTTAATAGAGAAATTAGTCAGACTAACAAATAAAAACATGTAGTTAAGTTATTTTGTGAAGTACAAAAGACATATTTGGTATATTTTTTAAAATATAAAGTTATACTACATACATAATGTGTTTGCACTGAAAAGTTATGAAGATGGTTACATATTTGTATGACTATATCTGACTCAAGTCTTGACAAAAATGTTTTTATTAAATACACTGCTCAAAAAAATAAAGGGAACACTTAAACAACGCACGCTAAGTCCGAGTAAATCAAACTTTTGTGAAGCACATTCAACTCTGTACAGAACAAAGTACTCAATGCGAATATTTCATTGATTAAGATCGGGAGTTAGCGTGCGTTGTTTAAGTGTTCCCTTTATTTTTTTGAGCAGTGTATATTAAAAACACTAAAATGACAAATGTAAACTACAGAAAAGCTGTTCAAAATCAAACTCTTCCTTACAAATCCCTTTGGTCCAAATGGTTCAGGTTAACATTTTTATATAATGCTTCGTTAGAGAAAAGTAAACTGTACTTTGACTAAGAACATGGACACAGTGTGTAGTGTTATAACTATAGTGTGTACTTGTTTATGGGGGTGGTAAGAGTTATTGTGTATTTATCGTTATCGAGGTAAACTGGTCAGTATGTCGTGATGTTGATTTTAGGCCATATCGCCCAGCCTGAGCCTGAGTGAAGCTCCCCATTGGCAATTGTTTTAGCAGATTCATGCTAAAGCAATTCTTAAATAAACAATGTTTTTTTTTGAAGGATTTGAAAAGATCTTAATGTATTTGATAGTGAAACAAAGTAAATTAATGTTTTAGAAAAGTTAGAAAAAACAAAAATCGTAGCACTCATTTCCTGTAGACCAGGGGTGTCAAAGAGGTCCATGTGAGCAAAGTGGTGGGCTCTTGAAGGGCCAGTTGTGATTAACTTTGACGTTTCATATTTTTAAACACTGAAAAGAAATAAGTGTACGACTGACTAAATCTGAAATAAATAATACAGAAATAATATTAAAAGTAAAACTAATAGAGTTTTACTCACTGATGAGTTTCTAGTGAGTAGCTGCCATCTTAAATTCTGACTTTCTGACAGGAATTCCCATGGATGATCAACATGCAATTTGGGAGATGTCAATGCTGACTTTAAAGCAGCCTATTTTCAGACATTAATACTGAGCTACCCCACCCTGGTTTAAGTTTGAGTTTGACACATGCTGTAGACAATAACACAAATATAAGCAGCTGGATCAGTACTAAAAAAAGTAATAAAAATATATATTGTTTATTCACTTCCTTAAAAACTGGAGGGAGCCCATGTGAAACAGAGCTGTTGGTTCTGATTGTAACTAAACATGACATGAATCAGTAAAACCAGGTCAGAACCTGTAGTGGTCTGGTTGTGTTTACTGGTTCTGAATGTTATTTATGTGGATCAGGTGATAAATCTGTGAGTAATGAAGCTGTAAACATGAATATAACCAACTCCAGACCCACGTGTAGTTTAACTAGACTCAGCTCTGACCCAGTTTGTTTGTTTGTGTCTCTGCAGACCTGTAAACAATCATCTGAGTTTGTTGGTAATTAAAGCTGGACCCAGAACCTTATGTGGTTCTGTCCCAGATCTGTCAGAACATGTAAGCTCCTTTTAATGTTTCAGAAAACAGATGGGAACTGTGTCCCTGTGCATTGTCTGACAGGTTTCCACTCAGCTCGATGCTCCACCGCCCTCCTTCCTGCAGCTGGAGTTCTGCTCACTCCATGCCGGTCTGATGGAAGCAGAAGCCAACGGCCCGATAACAGTGAGACGGTTTCTACTTCATACTTCATCTGAACCTGAACGTCTGTTAGAAAAGATTAAAATTAATTAAATTAACAAGGTTAAAACTGTCAGCCTATTATTTCTAATGATAATCAGAAGTTATGACATCTTTCAGGATTCCCACTGGTCCTTGAACGTTTGTGAATGTGAAAAAAACGAGTTCAAGGTCCTGGAAAGTTTTTGAAAATGGCCATAAAAGAATATCTGTCATTTGTAAAATTGAGGCGGGAAAAAAACAAACTCAAGTTGTTGTATTTTTTTTTGTCAATTTCAATTTTGTTTAGAAAGCACTTTTAAAAACAGCTAAAAGCTGAACCAAAGTGCTGCACAGCAATCCACAAAATCACAAAAAAATTCTAAAAATACATAATAAACTAGATACTGCATAGCGGCAACATAATGACCCCCACACGCAGACATGCACCGGAACTCAGTCTTTATTCCTAATAAATGTCATGCTACTAGGTGCATCCCAAAATTGTAGTGGTTTGGGGTGGGGGTCAATTGTGTGTGTGTGT
>NW_013952666.1:453925-461352 GCF_001266775.1 Austrofundulus limnaeus
GTGTAGGTCAGACTCATCTACAGTCCTGCCAAATTTCATGTTGATTGGTGCAGCCGTTTTTGTGCTATGGTTGATCAAATTTCGCCGGAGGAATGAATGAATTAATAAATAAATAAATAATAAATAAATAAAAATAAACAGAACGAAAAAAATATGACTCCCGCTTACGCTTAGCGTGCGGTGGTCATATTAAACTGGACACCGCATAGCAATAACATAAAGACCTCAGCACGCAGAAATGCACCGGATCTCAGAAGTCGTTATTCCTAATAAATGTCATGCTACTAGGTGCATCCCAAAATTGTAGTGGTTTAGGAGGGTTTTTTGGAGGGGGGAAGTGCATTGTTATACCTGATGGATAGCCCCTTATCTGAGCTAAACAACTAAAGAAAATTTGAAGTTCCTATGTTTAATAGTTTTTGAGGTATAACCATACCCCTTTTTTCAGATAAATTGGGGGTCCGGGGGGGTGGGGTGGGGCACTGATTGATATGATGGATAGCCCCTTATCTGAGCTAAACAACCAGCGAAAATCTGAAGCTCCTATGTTTAATGGTTTTTGAGCTATAGCAATTTTTGTATGTCCAGATACCCCTTTTTCAGATAAAATGGGGGTCACTGATGATGGCCCTGATGGATAAAGCTTCATCAGAGCTAAACACAAAAGAAATCTGAAGCTTCAATGTTGAACAGTTTCTGAGTTATAAGCATTTTTGCATGTCAAGACACCCCCTCTTTGAAAGGAGCCCCCTCCTCAAATATGGGGTCTATCCTAAAACCGTTGGCTGGTGCAGTGTAGGTCAGACTCATCTACAGTCCTGCCAAATTTCATGTTGATTGGTGCAGCCGTTTTTGTGGTACGGTTGATCAAAAATCACTGAAAAAAAAAAAAACCCTCAAAAAACAGTACGAAAACAATATGACTCCTGCTTACGTTTCATGTGCAGGGTCATAAATACAACCAACAATGGTAAAAACATAAATTGTAATGTCAGGCCTTACTTTAATTAAATGCCACTGAATAAAAATGAGTCGGCATCCAGGGACCCCAGGGGATTAATTGTCATATTAATTTTTATCGGCTAAATACCACAATTAATAGATTCGTTATTTGCCAATGTCGCCCAAACCTAATTTGCACCCTCTGCAAGTGACTAAATATCTGTGTAGCTGTAAGAAAACCAGTAATCACTGAGACTAATCAGAAACATAAATGTTGGACCGTGGTCAGATGAGTCTGGGCTGAATTGATGCATCCATCATGCCTAGTGCCGACTGTACAAGCCTGTGGGGACAGTGCTACGACCTGGGGTTGCTGCAGTTGGTCAGGTTTAGGTTTCGTCCAAAGAATGAGGTCAGCTGACTACCTGAATATTACTGAGTGACCTGGGGCCTCATGTATCAACGCACATAAAACTTGTGTACACCATTTTCCACGTAAAACTCCGGATGTATCAAAACTCAACTGAACATGGAAATGTGCGCAGCCCCACGCCAACTCCAGGGCTGGTGTACGCACTTTTCTGTGGCTTTGGTTCCATTGGCGACACTTAGAGGTGATTCTGAGAAACTGTTCATTATGTGAAAATGATTATTGTTCACACCAGACACACATGATTAACAATTATTACATCCGCATGATTAACAACTATTACATCCACATGATTAACAACTATTACATCCACATGATTAACAACTATTACATCCACACGATTAACAATTATTACATCCACACGATTAACAATTATTACATCCACATGGACGCAGTTAAATAAAAGACGCGCTAATTTGTGCCAATAATACATTTAACAGGAACAGATTCAGCCTTACTGGAAGATATAATAAATAGTGTAACACGCAGATAGAATTTTCTGATGACGAGTGGCTCATCAGCCATTTTGAGGAAAAATCATTTTTTAGTTTGGCACTGCTGCGCAAAGTTAATATTTTCAGACTCAGAATGGATGGATGAGCCGGTTGCGCAACACAGCAGTTTGCGTGCACACACACACCAACACACAATCACTCGTTCTTTGCGTGATAAACATATTTTATTCCTATTTTTACTTACGATTTTTTTTCTCACTCACATTATATTTAATTCATTATTTTTATGACATTAGAAATCATTTCTGATCACGCAGGGATCATCAAACATGTCCTTCACACATGCAGGAAGTAATTAGCATCTGTTTAACATATGTTAATGAAGGCGTGTCAGGGGAGGTGTCTTACCTGCGCTCAGTTCCACGTTAATTGTGATGTACAAAAGAAATGTGCGTGGATTCCAGCGTACGCACAGTTTGATACATCTGGATTTTTTTGTGCGTACGCCGTTTTCTAGATTTGACCGTACGTCAGGATTCAGTAAGAAATCCACGCAAGTCTTTGTACATGAGGCCCCTGGTTATTCCACCAAAGGATTTTTTTCCTTCCCTGAAGGCACCAGCAGATTTCAAGATGACATACCAGCATTAATTGGACTAATTGTGAAACAGTGGTTCAGGGAGCATGAGACCATTTTCACACATGGATCGGCTCCACAGAGTCCAGACCAGAACTCCATTGAGAATCTTTGGGATGTGCTGGAAAAGACAAGCTGGTCAGAACCTTCTGTCATCAACACAAGATCTTGGTAAAAAATAATGCAACTCTAGGCAGAAAAAAGTAAAAGCTAAAAATAGCAGAGTGTGTGGGTTAAAAAGCATTCGTTTTAAAAGACTGCAACCACAGTGAACCAAAAATGATCCAGATCACAGAAATAAAACGTGCTGAGACACGGTTTCATGTTTCAGTCCAACTTGTTTATTTAGTTTTTTGTACTGCGTGTCCTGCTTCAAATCAAACACTGGGTAACTGGGTCCTGATGTTCTGGATTTAATTAATTCCAGCAGCCTCTCACAGCTTCATTTAATCTGTTTTAGTGCAACAAGTCGACTGAAAACTGATCAGACCACTGATCTGACTCCAAACGCCCTGTAAACACAGAGACTTTTAATAAGAATTTAAACTCAGGAGGTTAATTAAACAAATGTCAAAACCTTCAGACTGAACCATCATTCAGTCTGAACATTATTTAGAACTTGTTTAAAAGTTTCCTTTTCCTCCTTCAGATCACTGAAAATGAGATCATCATTCCTGTGAAAGGTACCGACACACAACACAACACATTACACAGAACAACACAGATTTACCACAAACAAACTCCACTAATAAGAAGCATTTTACACAATATTCTGATTTTTTTCCTGTTTCTCAGCTTATGGTGTAATTTCAGTACAATAATTTATAAACTGCAGCTTTTTTTTCACATTGCAAAGAGAGAAAAGGCTAAAAATAATTCTTCTCTCAGAATTCAACCTAATAAAAATAAAAGAATCTAAACAAATAGGTTTTAATGTAGAAAATTGTTTATTTTATTTATATAAATGTATTAGGATATAAACAGAAAATTCACAACAATGATATAAACAGTTAAATTTTTAATTGAAACTTTGTGCTATTTTTGCTGTTCATATATACAATTGTTCAGCTCCTTATTTGTTTTTGTAACTTTTATACTTTTCAATTTATTTAACTTTATTTACCAACATTGTCACCATAGAAAGTCATTAAGATTTCCTCAAAAGTCTCAGGTTATCCTTTTATTTCAGAAAGTAAAGGAAAAATTAAATATTTGAATACCCTAGCAAGTTGCAACAACTTTCCGTGCGGCACACAGTGTGTTCAGCACCAGGAACACATCACACACACACACACACACACACACACTCGCACGCACGCACGCACGCACGCACGCACGCACGCACGCACGCACGCACACACACACACACACACACACAGAAACACATCAGAAAACAGGCAACGTTACCAGTTGTTGCTGCAGATTTCTGTTTATAACATTTGAGTCACAAGCATATGTCAAGTTGTACGGGTTGTCTGTAATACACAGGGATTTTCCACCATTTTGCAGGTATACGGACGTATTGAGCAATCTCACAGATTTCTTCAAGTTTTATGGATTTTTTTCAAAACCACAGTTTCAAATTTAACGTCAGAGCTTGTAGGACAAACAACATCAAATAACCATTTTCTAACGGCTCTGCAGCTAGAAATAAGTTCTCCCGTCATTTCCTCCAGCTTTGCGCTTCAGATGCTTTCATCTCAGCCGTCTACAGTCTGCCTGCACCCCAGCCCCCACCACCGCGTGTGATTAATGCAGATTTTTAACAAAAGTTACAGATTGTTGAGGCTCATCACAAAGGTAAACGTCCGAAGTGGTTGACATAGAGTCTGATTGTGTCAACTGGTTTCTGAGACAATTCTGGTCTTCTTTTATATGCTCAATGACCATATTCCCATTGGGAATAATTTTACTTTCATCCAGTATGGTGGCCATGTTTTGGACATAGCTTTAATGATTGGTCTCCTCACCTATTGCTTGATGACGAATTCAGATATTTCATTTTCCTTTTTGTTTCTGAAATAAATCTAACCATTTTGCATGTTTTAACTTAAATACTTTAATTTCAGCTTCTTTGGGAAGTTTCTGCTGTCATTCAGTTCTCAACATCACATTGTTTTCATAATAAATTCAGTTTCTCTGGTTCATATCGGTTACAAACTTATTAAACTGGTATGCTCTTTTTATCAGGCGTTCTTTTTGTTTTCAAAAAGATCATCCATTTCAACATCTGTTTCAGCTGTAATAAGTTTGTCTTCTCTGTGCATCTGTTTTAGGACAAGAAGACAGCCAGGTGACAGTCGTGGCCTCTCAGCTTCGAGGTTATGGCGTCTGGGATGGGGGCGTGGCTCAAAGCGGGACTCTGCTGACTGAATGGGAAGGCCCCGCCCCTTCTTTGCTTTTCCTGTGGGTGTCAGAGCCCCAGGCCAACCTGCTGCAGAGGGAGCTGTTGGCCGTCCAGAGCTTGAGTGCTGCTGCTAACGGTACCTTCAGGTTCTTCTATTTGAAGGTCAAACTGTCCATCCATCCATTATCTATACCTGCTTCTTCCTTTCAGGGTCACTGGTGCCCATATCCTGTGCCGCAAAGCACAGCTAACAGGGCTCTAGACTAACTTTTTGCACTGGTTGCACCGGTGCGCCTAACATTTTTCCTTAGGTGCACCAGCACAAAAGTTAGGTGCACCCAAATTTTCAACCAGGTCACATTTAACATCAGAGTTTTTACAGGTTATTTTTTAATCACTGTTCATTAAGGCAACATTAACTCAAAAATAATTAGTTAACAATCTAGTAAACATGAAGTTCTTTATTTGAACCAGAATTGTACAAGACCTATAACTCACTGAAAAGTATTTAAAGTGATTCTATAAAATTCTAAGAGCAAATGTTTAAGGGCTGAACATCTTATAAACATATTAAACATTTCATGGTTAAATTTTTTAGACACCTGTCCCTCAGATGGACAACTGTGGATCTTTGGTCTTGGATAAACCAGAATGATGAACAGAGAATAATGATTTATAACAGAAATATTACTGATATTTATTAAAAGGTTGTGCAGATTTTTTAAAAATAACACATAAAAGTCGGCAATTTCATCATTAGTTGAATCTTAATAGCTTATACAGCATCATTTCACTTAAATATCTAATATGTCTGTTTTATCCTCCTGAGACCCAGAAGAAACTATTTCAGATACTTGGAATGTAACTGTGGTGAAGTCGATTAAGTGCAAAAATGGCCTGCCATACATGCGAACTTCCTCGTCCTGCTGAAACGATCTGCAGCACTCACAGACCTCGACTGTTAAATTAACAAGATGGACGAGCGAGCAACCATCCACATCTTGTTTTCATCTCCAGCTAACAAGAAAGAACTGGTTTTAGACTCCGATCTGGGTTTAAAAAAACAAAAACATACGGTTGTTTCGCTATGCGTGCGCGCACGCGTGTTTGTGTACAGATTTTGGCTTCATGATGGGTAAAATTATTGACCATTTCCCCGGTACACACAGCCTGGTGAGGTTAGGGTTTGGGTCAGGTGTGTAGTCTACCTGGGAGGTTATGGTTGGCTATAGAATTGACGGGGAAATGAATGGAAGCCAATGCAATGTCCCCATGAGGATAGAACAACAGACGTGTGTGCGGGATGTGAGGAGCGGAGCCCGCGAGCAGAGCGCAGTGTTATTAGGAGAGATGGAGACTGTCGGTGGGCGACCATTGATACTGCTGGATTATTTTTTATGAAACATGGAAACGTTTTGTTTCAGCAGGCGACCGCTCCCCCTCTCCCTTGAACGATTGGTCGCACCAGTGCGACCTGACATTTTTTTTAGTCGCACTATTAGGAAATCAGGTCGCACTCCAGAGCCCTGGCTAAACTAAACGTGTCAATTTAAAATTTCCTGAAAATAATCAGGCTGGATTCAGTTATTCTTTTTATTCCTCATCCTTTGTCTCATAGGATCTTTACATTAGTCCAAAACAAATGCATTTACCTGAATAAAAACCAGGAATTAAAGGGGCAATTTCATGTAAAATCAATTTTTTGAGTTTTATATCATGTTATAATGTTATACTCTCATAAAAAACATGCCCAAAGCCTTGCTCTGACTCATTCATGCATGTTTGAGAAATCCTGCAGCGTTTTTAGGAAGTAAACTGCATCATAGCACCCCCCACCCAGTCTTTTTTCCACAGTTTGATTGACCTGTGTGGTTTTTCAGAAGAAAGCCGGTCAAACAGATGTTCAGGGTGACATAAGTCATTGTTTATCATACTTTCAGTATGTTGTTTACCTGCTGAGGCTAGGGGAGCTGTACTGGTCATCCAGGCTAGGCAATAAGCAACTAATGATCCTCCCACTCTGACCCAGCTTAAGTTCGAGTCAAACACTTTCTGAATCATCTGCACAAAAACACACACAAACATATTATGCTAGGTCACAAACGTTCCGCAAACAAATCAAAGTGGTAGACAGGAAACAATAGTTTAGTTTCCTCCTGGTCTTGTTTTCTCTTATTCTACTTGTTTTTACATGTTCACCTGGTTTCCTTCTTGTCTCTTCCTGGACTCTGTTGTTTCCTGATGTTTTCCTCCTTGTCTCCTCGTTGGTTTTGTTTTCCTGTTCTCCACAGCCCCGTCATGCTGCGTCCTCCTCCTGGTGTTGAAGGAGCAGCTGCAGGAGCTACAGACCGCTCTCCTCACCTCGATCTTGGACATGGAGGAGTACAAACAGGCCCGTTCATCCTCCTCCCCCATCGACTGGACTGACGGGCTGCTGTTGGTCCACAGCTGTCCTCCTCCTGTTGACCAGCACCTCCTTCGCCTACTGGGACACTCAGCAGTAAGAAAACCTTTTAAATTAAACACCAAAAGCTATAGAAAAGTGCATTTATGCAACAAAAATTCTTCTCAGTTGTTTTAGTTCTTAGGCTAGCAGTTGACATATATATATATATA
>NW_013952666.1:465102-466648 GCF_001266775.1 Austrofundulus limnaeus
TATTAATAGTTTTAATGATTTCTACATCGTCAGTCCTTTTTTTTCTGCTCTGTTGTCAACATGTACAGTTATGGGAAATCCGGACTCTTGCCCGTTTAGCGCTAGCCGTTAGCTTCTCCAGCCGATCACACGGTCACGTGGTCTTTGCGCACTCCAGCTGTTATATAAGACCTCCTTGTTCTCCTCCTGCTGTAGGTATCTCCTCCTGGAAGGCGTTTGTGGTACGGTGGCCCAGAGGAGCCACGTCTTCAGCAGCTTTTTCTACAAACAGCTGAGCAGACGCCGAGTGGCTGGTGAAGACGAGGCCCCCTCAATCCCGTAAGAACGCCGCCACCCCATGAACCGTTAAATCTCAGACTGATGAAGGTGTTAACTCTTCTTCCTCTGCCTGTCGCAGCGATCGTCACATGAGGCATCAGAGGGTGAAGACGTGGACGCGCCACATAGACATTTTTACCAAAGACTTCCTGTTCGTGCCTGTCAATCAAGAGTAAGTTGATTTGTTTGTTTTTGTGTTTATGATGAAACTGCGGGAGTCTTCCTCAGCTCCTGTAGTTCTTCATCACACAGCTACAGCTCATCGAGTCAGCTTTGACCGCACAGCTTTTGGTTTTAACAGAATCAGGAAGTCTTATTTCAGTTTTACCTCATTGTATGACTCAGCATTTAGTCTATTGTTTTCCAGATTTTTTTGTACACATTTTAACATCAAACTTCAGGTGCAGATTTTATGCTAATAGCTAAAAACAACAAAAAGGCCAACGTACAGCTAAAATAAGCAAAACACTAACTACAACCTAAAACATAAAATGGTAAGCAGCAGCAGAAGACCAAGATTAAGTCAGTCATGTTTTTGACTCGTCTTGTTTTAGAGCACTACATGGTAAATGGACTGTACTTATATAACACCTCTCTGTCCAACCAGGACAATGAAAGTGTTTTACACCACAATCATCTGTTCACACAGCACTCTATCTCTTTACACAGCTAACATTTACAAATCAATCAGTCCCATTCATACTCTGATGGGACACGCAGAAGAGGCAGTGGGGCTTCAGTGTCTTGCCCAGGGACACTGACGTGACTGAATAGTGGGGAGTTGAACCACCAACTCTCTTGTTGAAGGACATCTGCTCTAACCACTCTCTCAGACTATTCTCCCTTAACTGGGCCACTATGATGGAGTGGTTAGGGGAGTCGTCCTGTAACCGGAGGGTTGCTGGTTCGATACCCCATTCCAGCTGTCTCAGTTGTCATGTCCTTGGGCAAGACATTTCACCTACCGGTCAGAGGGTCCGGTGGCTCAATACGGCAGCTCCGCCTCTGTCAGTGTGCCCCAGGGCAGCTGTGATATGATGTCGAGAGTAGAGATCACCTTTGAAGACATTGTTTATTTCTTAATATATAAAATTAATTAGCCGGGGCGGCTGTGGTGTAGTGGTAGAGCAGCCGGCTTGGGACCCGAAAGTCTTAGGTTCGCCCCCCCGCCATACCCACATGTCGTGGTGTCCTTGAGCAAGACACCTAACCCTAACTGCTCCCCGGG
>NW_013952666.1:467011-485915 GCF_001266775.1 Austrofundulus limnaeus
GTGAGAACTAATGTTGAGAGCTCAGCTGACAGTTAGGTTTCACTTTCACTTTCACAGAGAGCCTGCAGGAGTCATGGGCGGGTTGTGTGGGGAGGGGGTGGCGCTCCGCCATGAGGAAGTTCGGCTTAAAGACACGTTCCAGTGGTGTTTCTGGTCCCAAAAAGGCATTTCTGGTCCCCACCTGTCGTTTTGCTCCTCAGCATGGCTTCCTAAAAACGCTGCAGAATTTCTCAAACATGCATGAATGAGTCAAAGCAAGGCTTTGGACATTATTTTTTACGAGAGTATAACATTATAACATGATATAAAACTCAAAAAAGTTGATTTTACATGATATTGCCCCTTTAAACCATTTATATGATTTTTCCATATCAGTTTTTCATCAATAATGACACCTAGAAACTTCACTTCACTGACTCTACAAATCTCAACATCATCAGCTTTAAATGAAACATCTACAGTTCTCTTCTGTTACTGAAAATCATATAATTTGTCTTGTCCAAGTTTAATGATAAATTATTTAGTTGAAATCAACTTTGTATTTTCAAAAATTCTGTCTGTACCATCTCCAACATTTGTTCAACATCTTTACTGGAACAAAAGAATGTTGTATCATCAGCAAACAGGACACACCCAAAAAGTCCCGACACGTTGACCAAATCGTTCACATACAAAATAAGTAACTTAGGTCCAAGAATGGAACCCTGCGGCACTCCACATCAGATGTTCCAAAACTCAGATCTTACATTATTTATTTGTACAAATTGTTTTCTATCTTCCATATAACTAGATACCCACTGTAATGCAGGTCCTCTAATACCATATTTATTTATATAAATATTTTGAAAGTATAAAAGTTCCAAGTTATAAAAGTTCTGACTGAGCCAAACATTTTGATATGTAAATGGTTAAAATAGTACAAAGTATGCAGAAGTAGTTTGATTGTAATATACTGAAAACACAGTAGTGCTGAGTCATTTACACAGATATTCTGACAACACCAGCAGCCTCAGTGACTTTTATTCATTTTTTTGACAATTTTTCAGAAATATGATGGTAGGATTTATACTGTATTTAAAACATGATGTAATTCTGGAAATTATTTTATGACTCTGTTTTTGGTGTTTCTGAACCCACAGCGGGCCCCGACCCGAGCTTTGGGCACCACTGCTGTAACAGATTCGTGTGTGTGTGTGTGTGTTTGAGGCCTCCGCTGTGTGTCTCCTCAGAGCTCACTGGTTCTTGGTGGTGGTCTGTTTTGCGGGTCTGGAGGAAGTCCAGACAGAGAAGTTTCAGGCCCGTGCAGGTAAGCAGCTGACCCGATCCAGCTTGGTGAGCTGAGGTGAACAGGGCTGTGCAGTTTAATGTGGACCAGATGATGTTGGGGGGGTTGGGTGGGGCTCCTTGTTCACTCAGGATGTTCGTGCTTTGGTGTGAAACGTTTAAACTGAAATATGTTCTCTGAGCTTCGTTGTTTGTTCTTTCTGTCACGTTTTGTCTTCACTGTCTGTGAAATAAAACGGTTTTTAAACACTTCCAGGTGGATCTGACTGTTTAAGTGTTGTCCTCACTGTCTGACTGCTGACTCAGCACTTTTCTTTTCCTGTTTGTTAAAGTTTAATTACTTCTGCGTACTTTGTGCCGCTTTAACCATTTGTAAATAAGAGTTCCCCTCATTCAGGGGATGGGTGTTAGTTTTTATAAATTTAATGCTTTTCTAAATATTTATCTTTTATTTACAACCATTTTCCCCAATAGAAACTCATTAAGATCTTTTCAGTTCCTTTGAAACATTGTTTTAAATCTGCTTCAGCTACTGGCTCTGTTTATGTCTCGTGCTTACTTTAGCTTTTAGCTAGCCATTAGTTACTATTAACGTTTAGCATGTTTTGCCTCTTTTTGTTGTTTCAGAGCCCTTTTGCTGCTTTTGACTAGTATTTTGAGACTTTTAGCTACTTGCTAGCCTTGTTATAGTTTTTGCTTTTATTAGCCTTTTTTGTTTTTAAATAAGCTTTTACTATTTTAGCTTTTATCTCTATTTTACTCTTAGCTAGTGCTGTTAGTTTATGTTTAAGCTCAGTATTTGGACTGTAAGCAGAAATAATTTCTCTAGATTGTTTTTTTCCTTCCACTTGCTTTTTATGCAACACTTTGTTTTATTTCCGTAATAAATGAGATAATTGAACAGCTCGTTAAAGAGAACTGTGCTTCTCGTTAAACCCCAGATGTTTGCCTTTGGTGCAGGTGGATCAGGGAGAACCACAAGCAAACTGGATCTCAGCCTGAAATGCACCCAGCCGCCGGTACACAAACACATTCTGAGTAATCGCTCTGTGTGAACGACCTTTGACCCCCCTCAGACTGACGGCTGTATTTGATGTTGTGTTAACAGGAGTGCACAGAGCAGGGCTGTGAGAAGGACACGGTGACCAAGAGGTGAGGAAACAATCGTCGCGTCATTATTTTTCTAGTTGCCAGGTGCTTTGTTTTACTGATTGTTGTTGTGTTTCAGGCCGTGTATTCTGGTCATGGACTCTCTGAAGCTGTCGTATCACAACAACGTCTGCAGGCTGATCAGAGAGTGAGTTTCTGCTCCTCAGCAGCCGCTCGGTGCAGTTTTCAGGGTTAAATGACGTTTGTGTGATGCCCTGCAGCTACCTGCAGGTGGAGTGGGAGGTACGGAGGAAGAGTCCTCGACACTTCACCTCCGACAACATGAGGAGCTGCAGCTGCAGAGTTCCTCAGCAGGACAACAGCAGCGACTGTGGAGTTTACCTGCTGCAGTACGTGGAGAGCTTCCTGCAGGTGATCCAACAATAAGACCTGATTCATGCTGAGTCATCATAACTGTTAGTGTTCACCCTGTCAGCTGAAAAAACTTCAACATTACACGTTTTCATAAACGTTTACATCTGAAGTCATCAGATTATTTTGACAGTAGATTAAAACTCACGGGGGGGTTGGGTTCTTCATGTTGTTATGACCTGAAAAACATCAGAACCTGTCGGTCTAAACGCAGCTTTCTGATTGGCTCCTCAGAACCCTGTGGTGGACTTTGACCTCCCGCTGCAATTGCAGAGCTGGTTCCCACGTCAGCAAGTTCGACAGAAGCGTGAGGAGATCCGGAATCTGATCCTGAAGCTGCACCGGACTCAGTCAAACAAAAAAAACTCCAAAACATCTCTGAGCTGACCATCTGGTTGTTGTTGCTGTTAATCAATTCTAACTTTATTTTATAAGGTTCTGTGAATGTAAATAAGTTTTTCTGTTTTTTTAATGTATAAATTAAAGTATTTTGCATTGGATGGATGTGGAAGCGGTTGTGTTGAAGTAGAACCAGAGGATCGATCAGTTGGAAGTTAATCAGTTCTGAGCTGTGCGTTGAGTAATCTCAGGTTTGGTACCGCTGGTCGTCCCCCCTGAGGACCAATCAGCTTACAGATGAATAAGTGGATCAGTCGGAGGGTTTAGGAGACAAAACAACAACCAGACCCCCAACCGATTATCCCCTCTCAGAACCACTGGGTTCAGATCAGACAGGAAACTGGTTCTGGTTCATTTAGGACTGACTGGTTTGTCTGGTCCTGTTGTGGCCCTAGTCTGGTTTGGTATTGGCTTTGGTTCTGGTCCTGTTCCAGCCTGCTGAGCCTAGGTTTTAGCCTGTTCTTTCCAGCATTGTTCGGATGGTTTTAATCTGAGTTCTGTGGGGTTCCGATCAGACAGATTTAGGCTTCATGAAGCTCCGTCCTCCTAAATAATCCCAGAGATTCTTGAGTGGCGAGTTCTGCTGTGAGAGGACTAGTTTGTTTTAGACTTGTGTCTGAAATGAGTTGGTCTTTTCTGGTCTGAAAGAACCGGTGATCTGGTTATCATGGGCTTTCCTCACAACAGTTTTACGATGATTTGTTTTATTCTGAAGTCACTTTGATCTTTGTGGTGTTGTTTTCCCTTCGTCTCGTCGTCTTCTCGTTAATCTCGTTATCCAATAAAAGACTGCCGGATCTGGTGGTGGGGGGTCAGTCTGGACCGGTCGGATTACAGAAAACTGATCAGTTCTGTAATGATTTGTCTACTAAGACTTCAAACATTTTCTTTAGTATATTCCTGAACATATTGACAAAAAAAGGTATTCATTTGTGATTTAAAACTTCAGAGTTAAACATGAAGAAACTTAAAGTACATCTGTAACTAAACAGAACAACAGCATCTAAAAGAAGCAAAATAGTTTAAGTAGAACAAAAGCTAGAAGTAGCACAGCCGTAGCTGAAAGCCTAAAGTTGAAGAATTGTAGTTAAAAGAATCCATCCATGGTTTATACCCACTCCTTCCTGTTAGGGTCACACTGTGAGGGGCGGGGTACACCCTGGACAGGTCGCAAGTCCATCACAGGGACACACATGGAGACAAATGACATTTCTCTCTCACTCACACCTGGGGACAATTTAGAGTTATCAATTACCCTAACAGTCATGTTTTTGGTCTGTGGGAGGAAGCTGGAGTGCCTGGAGAAAACCCACACATGCACAGAGAGAACATGCAAACTGTACCCAGAAAAGTCTCCGGGATTATCTTCTTGTTGAGAAGCAACAGCTCTACCAACTGAGTCAATGTGATGCCTTTAAAAAAATCAAATTTAAGTTTAACTTAAAGATGTTTATTTAAAGGCAGTAGGCACAGTGTGTAGGATTTTGTGAATTCTTTTAGCCGAAATTGAGATAATCACTAATGACAATAACAAAAAACATGTCTAATCATTGCAGACGAAGACCTTGTTTTATTATTTTTACCTTATAAAAAGCTGTTTATATCTCCATGGCCGCGGTTCGCCACTACAGGCAGCTGCCATTTTGCACCGCCATCTTGCCTACGAAGGCTCATGAAGGACAAACTGCGGTGGCGGCGTCAAAAACGGTTTTAGTTGTAATACTATAAATGTAATATTTGTTGTCTGTCATTGTAGCTGGGATAATTTTACTTATTAAAGCTCATAATCTTACCACTTGAAACATCACTAGCCCTGAAGCTGCTGGTAGACATCGCGGTTGGAATTATCAAAGGTTTTTGACACCTGAGAGACACCGTAGCAACTCCTTTGTGTTTGGAAGCGGGGGGTGGGGGTGGGGGGAGGACCAGGGAGGATGATTCAACCACTCAACCACTAGATGTCGCTGAAAACAACAAATCCTACACACTATGCCTTTAATTTAGAGAGAGAAACTCATCAAAAAGCTAAAATAAAATCACTAAGTATCTGAAGGAACATTTTATGATAAAAGCTTTACTGTCCTTAGAAGGTGTGTTATTTACGTTCAGATTAATCTGAATTTATTATGTTTCTGATTTCCGGTGTAATGTAATAATTCTGGGTTTCCCTCATCAGATCAATAACTTGTTTTAATTATTTGATAATATTTAGTGTAGAAACAATAAAGCTGTCGTGTTGACTATTTAAAATCAATTAGGCTCTAATTTTCAGTGAAGTCAAATTTTTTATTGGTTTAAACACAGAAACATAATCCTGAGCCCCTCAGCCTGAGTTTTGCTGTTCGATGAAGTTGAGTTGTTGGCAGCTGATCTGGAGCCTCTGGCCCGTCCCTCGGCTCCACCGGGCCGCTGACACTCATCCACTCCCGCAGCTTAACAAATAGGATTAGAGGTCAGGGGCAGAAATCTGCGGCGCAGGAGTCCCATCTGCTCACCTGAGAGGAGAGGCTGCGGAGCCCCGTCCGCCTTCCTTTTGTTTCGCAATGAGAGCTGCAGGAGGGACGAGCAGGTGGAGGTGAGGAGCTTTAGTTCAAAATGTCCTGGAGGCGTGTGGACCTGTGGGCTGTGCTGCTGCTGCTGCCAGGGCTCCTCTGCACACAAACAGGTGTGTACCAAGCTGTTCTACCTTCACCAAGTGCAGGGACGACTCTGCTGCTTCAGGCTCCAACACCTGAGAGAAAACCTTTCAAAAAACATTTGGCTCTTTTTAGAGGAAAAGTGTCAGAGTTTCTCACATTTTAGTGTTTTATTGTGAAACCGTATGTTTCCCAGCTGACACTAACAAATGCATTTTTCTGCTAAAACACAGTGTGATGCTGAGAGCTGACGTTTCCCGAAGAAGCTGAAAGTAGCATAAGAAGAGAAAAACAGAGCCAGTAACTGAAGCAGATTTTAAAGAGGAAGGAATTGAAGAGATTTTAATTTATTTCAGAGTAGAATAAATTGCAAATGATAAGAAGGGCGGTTTTATGAGGATCACTTAATTTTTAGAAGTTGCTTTGATTTAATGACTCCTGAATAAAAAGCATCAGTCTGCCTCTGAGGCGAGACCAGTTAAAGTTTAAATGGTTAGAAATGGGATGTGTGACTATAAATGTCTCTCTTGTTCTGACAGATTCTGGTCGTGACATGATGGGGGGTTCTGAGGGGACCAGAGGACCCTCAGACTCGGACCAGCTCTGGTTCAGACAGCACTCAGTTCTGATTCGCAGGAAGAGGAACGTGCTGTTCCCCAGCGGCGTGACGCTCTGCTCCCAGGAGACGATGGACCAGGCTGTGGAGAACCACCTGAACTACTTCCACCTCAGAGGTACCGTCTGTCCGGCCCGCTAACGCTCCCCCCCGGGACGGTTCTCTGAAGCTAACGAGCTTAAACACAGAAACCTGCCAACCTGAAGGCAGCCCGTGTCGGAGGTCAGAGGTCACACGGAGCAGATGCTCCACTCTTAAAGAGGCGTTTAACCTAAAGCACTTTTTGTTTCTCTGTTCACACATCAGCTGTCTCCGGCTGAAGTTTGGGAACCAGAATATGTCTCATGTGGTTCTGTTGGAATCCTTTTAGATCCCAAACAGAATTAGCTTGAATAAGTCGTCTGTTTATGCTGCTAGAAAGCTTCTTACATCAGTTCATTCAGCTTAGCTGAACATAAATGTTTTCGAGGACTGTTCTTTTTTAAGGGCCATCCATCATACAGTCATGTTCACAGTTCTTTGTTAAAGTCTGTATTGTGTACACATACTACTATAGTGTTTATGTGGGCCGTCCTGTTTGCGGGCAGTCTTGTGTAAAGCAGTGGCGGGCCGTGCATTTTACACCTAGGCCTTTAAATTGAGAGGGAGGTTGTTGGATTGAATAAAAAAAAGAGTTATTGTGTGACCTCTGCCAAAAACCTTTTTCTAAAGGCCACAATGGCTATAATCTTATAATAAACTGTTAATGTTGAAATATTTGGGATGCTCTAGGTCAGTGTTTCCCAAAGTTGGGGTTGGGACCCAAAGTGGGGTCCTGAAACATCAAGGTGGGGTCCTGAAACATCAGGGTGGGGTCCTGAAACATCAAGGTGGGGTCCTGAAACATCAAGGTGGGGTCCTGAAAAGATTTTCAGAATTAATTACATTTTTGCCCAAGTTGTTACAAAGCAGTGAGGTTAGAGTATTTAAATGGATAAATTGTTACTATGCCCATGTTTTGTTGACCTGATACAAATGTTTATCATCCAAAAACAGTTGGGGGCACAGGTCTCTGCTACTGTTATTTTGTGGGTTAAAAGCTGAAAAGTTTGGGAACCACTGCACTTTGGTTCCCAAAGTTGGGGCTTGGGACCCAATTATGGGTCATGAAGCACCTTGGAAAACCTCCAGAAATCAATTTAAAAGGTAATAAAATAATTACTGATGTAATATTTTCCCTATAATTATTATAAAAACACAAAATAAGTAAAGATAAGTATTTATATTTGTGTATAAGCTGTTTAGATTGTCAAAAAGCTTGTGTTTTTAGGGTTATTAACGAAGYTTGTGTACACAGAGCAGTAATATTTTTGGTCACAAGTTTTTGCCATGGATATTTTGTGGGTCAGAAGATAAAAAGTTTGGGAACCACTGTTCTAGGCCAGTGTTTTTCAAAGTGAGGGTCGCGGCCCCCTGGGGGCAAGTTTTGTTACTTTACACCTCTGTTTACGAGACGTCTTGTATCTACTCCTGTTTCTGATGAATGTCTTGCTTCAGGATTCGTGCAGGGTCTTAAAAAGTCTTAAAGTGGGCCTATTATGGGGGTCTTAGCACAAGTTAGGATCCACCTATAGGTTATATAAAACATGTTCATCTGATTTAATCACAAAAAGAATCTCAAATAATGAAATTTCACCTTTTCAGTTCTTCCTCTTCAGTTCTCTCCAGAACGTGCTGTATGCAGAAGTTGCTATGGAAACCCCCCTTGCCCATCCCCCTATCCGTTTGTTTACTTTAGCTCCGCCCCCGGACATGGTAGAAGTTTCCAAAGTGAAATTATTTTCACAAACTACAGCTTTCTTTGGCAATATTGTTAGAACATTGTCATCAAAGATAAAAATAAAATTAATCCAGACATCTCGGTGCTCCACGGGTGCTGTAAAAACAGAACAACTATCGTCTTTTGAGGAAGTGGGCGGAGCTTCACCTCGGGTTGCTTCATGAGGACCAGGACTCTGGTTTAGGTTGCTAGGTGACTGTTATTGTGATGTCAGAATAACGTGCTTTGAGAAATACTATGTTTCCAGATACCTAAAAATACATGTAATTACAGCAAAAAAATGGCTGGGTGCGTTTTTTTGGAGTTTGGACTGCTTAGAGAAGCAGTCCAAACTCCAAAAATAAGTTTAAAAACATGAAAAAAGTGAGTTTTGTGTAATAGGCCCACTTCAAAATTGAAAATCTAAATTTTACACCTAAAAAAGTTTTAAAAACATGCAGATTTTCATCCAAGGTCTTCAATTTAATTTTGTCGAGTCTTAATCATTTTACTTTTGATCATTCCTGAGAGGCGTTGGCTGCTTGACAGAGTAAAGAGCCGTACTCAGAGGTTGATGTGATCTGTCTTTATGAACTGCTAAGTTTGCCACCAGTTTTGGTTTGTGGGGAAAATACAAATCCTGTGATATCTGCAGGCAAAAAAACGGCACAGTTTACTTCAATGTTTTCAAACTCTTTGCTGCTACAGCTTCCTGCATGTGGCGAATTATTCACCCGGCCAAAAAACAAAGAAGTTCAGTCATGTCCACTGTTTGTGGTTTAAACATGGGAAATGAGACTTGGCTTGATATCAGTGACTTTTACACTCCGTTGGAAGCAGTCCACAGCAGTCGATATGAAGGTCTCATAGATATAACCGTTTCATTAAAATATTTTAGTGTTCTTGTGTTAAAATTAAATATTCTTTAATAGCTAAACTGACAACAACAGAAGGTTTCTATGTTAAAATCTCTGGGACCATTTAAAGGGCCAATATTATGTGTTTCTCAGGCATATATTTAAATACTGTACCATAATAAAGTATCCATGTCACCTTCAGTTATTATTAAATGCTGTTTTTATGTTTAAATAGAAAATAAACTTATCTTCTCATCACTTTCTCTTCTAAATGTCATGAAAATGGCCTCTGTCTCCTTAAGAACCTCCTTCTGCTCCTGTTCCGTCCCGTTCAGTGGGTGGGGGGTGTGTGTGCGCTATGATATGATGCAGTTTACTTGGCATCTGAAAATACATTTCCTCAACGGTATTTTTCATCTGAAAAGAGCTTCACTGAATGAGAACTAATGTTGAGAGCTCAGCAGCCAGTTAAGTTTCACTTTCACTTTCACCTGAGAGCCTGCAGGAGTCATGGGCGGGGTGTGTGGGGAGGGGGTGCTCTGCCATGAGGAAGTTTGGCTTAAAGACACGTCCCAGGGGCGTTTCTGGTCCCAAAAGGTGTTTCTGGTTCCCACCTGTCGTTTTGCTCCTCAGCATGGCTTCCTAAAAACGCTGCAGGATTTCTCAAACATGCATGAATGAGTCAAAGCAAGGCTTTGGGCATGTTTTTTTTTATGAGAGTATAACATTATAACATGATATAAAACTCAAAAAAGTTGATTTTACATGATATTGCCCATTTGAATGTTTCGGTTAATGCATCAGTTTGGTCTTTAATGTCTTTCCTAATGGTTATAAAAGGTCTTTAAAAGGTCTTAAAATGAACTTAATGAAACCTATGGAAAACCCTACAATTTACATTTTCACTTGATGTTTCTTCTAACGTGATATTATGCACTCTGTTTGATGCAGTGTGTCAAGAGACTGTGTGGGAGGCATTTAAGATCTTCTGGGACCATCTACCGGAGCAGAATGAGTACCAGAACCTTGTGAGCGGCTGTATCAATGGATCCATCAGCATCAAAGATATTGGCAGCTTCTTCAGTCAATCAGAGGAGCATAGAAGCCTCATCAGGAGTGTAAGTTTGTCACTAGATTTTCTACTTATTTGACCATTTTCTAACTGTGTCATGACCTTTAAACTTTACCTGCTCATTGAGGCTGGCAGATTCTGAAATGGAGCTGATTTCTCTGAGTGCAACACGATCTGACCTTTGTGATAAATTTTCTCCCACTCCTGGGAAGATTGGGAATTAAATGTCCCGTGTAGAAAGGTGGACTCTAAATACACTAGTTTGGATCTTACTTTTTGACTTTAGCACAATAAATCACAAATAAATCATCATTGCAATATCAGAGTGTGCAATATTCATATAGCAAAGGACTGCTTGGAATGCAATAGTTGTTGACTGTTTTTGAAGAGTTTTAAGTTGTATTTTTAATGCTAATGCAATATTTAGTGGGTAGGAAAGAGCATCACAGCAGCAAAAGCTCACACCAGACAAATGATATTGTCAAAAATGCTGAAGGTCACAGAGTTGGAAATACAGATTAGAAAGTTAGGGGGAAAAAAGACATGTATCACCCGATATCTGTCCGTCCGTCTGTTTCCATCCTCTTATCCGGGGTCGGGTCCTGGGGGCAGCAGCCTAAGCAGAGAAACCGTAATATTATGCATATAACTACTGTTCCCTGAAGGAAAGGAACGAGAGGTACAACATCATGTATGGGAAACCACGCCCCTGCGTGTCCTGGCTGAAGCCACCTCTAATCACGCCTTTAGGCAGGTGACGTGATGACGACAGATGTCAGGCTCCGCCTGCACATATATATACTGTCGCCATCACAGTCACTCCTTAGTTCGGTAACCGCTCTTCACTGAGCCCAGCTGTGTAGCGGGGCCACCATGTGTTGTACCTCGTTCCTTTCCTTCAGGGAACAGTAGTTATATGCATAACATTACGTTCCCTTTCAGTCAATACACTCGGTACAACACATCATGTATGGGACATATATAAACGCCCCGCAGAGCAGCACCAAACTTGGGTCATAATAACATGCTAGTGCAGCACATCAGACCCAGCGGAGAGCACAGAGTGAGCCACCGAAGGGGCTGTCACATCTAAGCGATAAAATTGAACAAATGTGTGCAGTGAAGACCAGCTGGCCGCAGCACAGTTGTCACTCACAGGTACCCCTTTAAATAGGGCCCAGGACACTGCTACACCCCTGGTAGAGTGAGCTCTCACACCAGATGGGACTGGGAGACCCCTGCTGCTGTAAGCTAAAGAGATAGCCTCCACAATCCAGTGGAGAGTCTCTGTCTGGACAGAGCCCTGCCCCTGAGTGGGTTAACAACACACACAAATAGCTGATCACATGACCTCACCTCCTGTGTGCGGTCAATGTAAAYACGCAGTGCACGTAGAGGACACAGAGAATGTAACCTCCTCTGCTCCTCAGATGCAAAAGGAGGAGGATAAAAACTAGAAAGCTCAATRGACATGGAGCTGTAGTTAGAAGATATCACCTTAGGGAGATATGCTGAGTTTGGATGCAGAACCACCTTGCAGCCATCAGGTGAAAACTGAATACAGGAGGGATTYACAGACAGAGCATGGAGATCCCCGACCCGTTTAACAGTTGTTGGTGCAAGAAGCAACACAACCTTAAATGAAAGGGACTTCAAATCCACAGACTCCAAGGGCTCAAAAGGGGGGTCACAGAGAGCCTCGAGCATCACAATAAGATCCCAGGTAGGGATACTGGGTTTAATAACAGGCCGCAGCCCTTCAGAAAACGCACTGCTAGAGGATGAGCACCTGGCGTAACTCCATCAAAACCCACATGGCAAGCAGAGATAGCTGCCAAGTAGACTTTGATTGTGGAAAAATCAGACCTTTATCCAGCAGCTCCTGAAGGAATGTTAAAACATCCACCATAGAGCACTGAAACGGGACAATGTGCCTAACCTCACACCACTGCTCGAAAGTGTGCCACTTGTAGGTATATAAACCTACAGTGCAGGGTGCTCTCGCGTTCTGGATAGTTGCCACCACTGCCGGGGGAAGGCCTCTGGCTAGCAAGCAGGACCTTTCAGCAGGTAGGTGTGCAGCCTCCACAACTTTGGGTGTGGGTGAAATATCTCCCCCCTTGCCTGAGAGAGGAGATCTAGGCGAAGAAGAAATTACCAGGGCTGAGCAGCCAGCAGACTGATTATCTTGGCGTACCAAGATTTCGCTGGCCAATGGGGCACAACCAGAATCAGAGACAGACCCTGTCTGCACACCCTCTCCAGTACAGGCAGTATCATCTCCACTGGGGAAAATGCATACAGCAGTACGTTGGGCCATGGGTGGGCTAGAGCGTCCACCCCCAGWGGGGCGTTCTGATCCGTTATGGAAAAGAACAGAGGACAGTGGGTGTTGGCCCCTGTGGCAAAGAGATACACTGCTGCCCTGCCAAACAGGTTCCAATCTGGTCCACCACTGAGGGATGTAGCCTCCACTCCCTCACTAGAGGTCCGCCCCTGGAGAGTAGATCTGGGCCCAGATTCAGTCTCCCAGGAACGTGAGTGGCCCTGATAGACAGGAAATGCACGCTGCACCACTGCAAGAGAGTGTGAGACAGTTCCAACAGGGGAAGAGACCGTGTTCCCCCCTGTCTGTTTATGTATGACACTACGGTCGTGTTGTCTGTTCTGATCAGAACATGTTGGTTCTTCAGAACCATATAAAAATGTTTCAGTGTTAACAGAACCGCTAACAATTCCAGGCAGTTTATGTGGAGTCTGGACTGCTTCAGAGTCCAAACCCCCCTCACTGCCACACCATCGCACAGAGTACCCCCACCCCACCAGGGAGGCATCTGTGGTTACCACCTTGCGAAATGACACTCTCCCTATCGGTGAGCCTCGGCACAGCAGGCCGGGTTCCCTCCAAGGGCAGAGAGACCTCATGCACGAGGCAATTATCGTTAGCTTTCTGTGGTGGTGACATAATGCACACAGCCTGTGAGAGCGGGACCAGCACTGAAACCAGCGCATTTTTAGCAGGCCGAGTGGTACTACTGCGATCATAGAAGCCATCATGCCCAACAGTTGCAGAACGGTCTGAAAACGCAGTTTGCGTCCCAGTTGAAACTGAGCGAGGCAGCGGTGAAACGCAGCTACTCTGTTTTCTGAAAGGCGCTCTGCCCGACAGGGAGCATATTTCTAACCTGAGGAAAGAAAACTGCTGACTCGGAGTCAATAAGCTTTTCTGAAAATTTACAGAAAAACCCAGAGCCTGAATGTGCGACAGAACCTGAGACAGATACTCTGTAGCCTGCTCCTTGGAGCTGGCTATTAGTGCCCAGTTGTCCAGTTACGCTAACAGGCGGACTCCCTTCTCCCTGAGAGGAGCTAACGCTGCTTCCACATGCTTTGAAAAGGTGCGGGGTGCTAGTGACAGACCAAATGGCAATACCAGGTATTCGTAGGCTACGCCCTCGAACGCAAACCTCAGAAATTTTCTGTGTCCGGGTGAATCGCTACATGAAAGAAAGTGTCTGTTAAATTGATGGTTGCAAACCAATCGCCCGGGCTGACAGATTGTAGAAGTTGCCTGAGTGTTAGCATTTTGAACTTGTATGTTCGTAGAAATGTGTTTAACACTCTCAGGTCCAGAATCAGACGAAGGCCCCCGTCGTTTTCGGATGAAAAAATAACGGCTGTACCAACCTTTTTTCACGTCCGAGGCAGGGACCACACATATGGCACCTTTTGCCAGTAACATGTTTATTTCCTCTCTCAAAACCATGGCTGCTTTGATCCCAACAACAGTGTTTACCACGGTGTTGAAAGGAGGCGGCCTTATGCGAAACTGTAGCCGGTAACCCAGGGCAACAGTTCTTTCCACCCAAGGGGATGGTGCGCATGCGCGCCAGAGAGAGAGTGGCATCACTAGGCGACCAACTTGTGTTGGCGATGTGCTGCTGCACTCTGTCGTATGAGAGAGGCGCAGCATTACCTGACTGGCACCCATAGCTTTTTGATTTATTTGTGTGTAAAGTTTATACTTTGACACTTTTGAAACATTTACACAAACGTTAGAAACAGTTGTGTTTTGAACATTTAGTGCACCCAAACTGGGGGCTTTTAGTGCAAACACTATGTGAGTGGGGTGGGACTGGTGCTTGGGAGACTGTGTGAGGGAAACGCAGCGCTTCTTGGGGCTGGTTCCCTGAACAAAACAAACAACATGCCTTTTGGGCAGCAGCCGATAGCAGGCGATCATGCCTCCCTGGCCCTGAAGTGACAGTCCCACAGCTAGGAGGACTGTCTTCTTCCTCCGAGGCGTTGAGCCCTTCAGAAGACCCAGAGAGGGGCCCTTGCTCCAAACCGAATGGCGGGGAGGTTGGTCGCGGTTCTGAGGCTGTACTGACTGGGTGCTCAGGCTCCCAGTCAGCACTGCTCTCTTAAGAGGAGGCGGCTGAGCAGCCGGCTTCTGTGTGCTAGTCTTCAGTCTCGCGTCACGCCTGGGGACATTACAGCGCAGGGCTTCAGCCTGCTTTCCCCTCATCTCAAACTTCGTCTGAATGACGTCGAGAGACCGACCAAATAACCCAGCAGCCATAACTGGTTCATCCAGGTATGCAGCTCGGTCTCTGTCGGGGACATCAGAGAGCGTCAACCACAGATGCCTCTGCGCCACCATGGTTGAAGCCATCCCTCTGCCCAGGGAGAGCGTTGCACAGCGGGACGCACGGAGAATGTAATCCGCAGTGAGTCTGACCTTGTTAAAGAAAGGTAACAGAGGACTCTCGGGTGATACCAGAGCTCCGAGCTCCGCCAGAGACATTGCTTGGTATGTCTGGAGCATGCTAATGGAGCTCAGACCGCGAGCAGTGGTGGCCTGAGCCTTGTAAAAATTGTCAAGCTGCGCAGCAGAAAATCTACACAGAAATACTGCCCATAACCGGGTACTGTGGCGCAGGTGGACAGAGGTTTGCTCCAGCAGGATGTCAGCTCCGAGACGAAGTCTGGGAACATGGGAAGACGGTTTTTCACCGCGGTCGGTTCAGTGGGGAGAAAAATCCTGCGAACTGTGATGGTTTTTGTTCTGAACCGTACGACGACACAAGGAGAGAAAAGACGTGTCCTCCTGGTCCGCCTCCGCAGACCAGGAGGACACGTCTTTTCTCTCCTTGTTTCGTCAGCATCTAGACCGGGCCGGGTTCCTCGTCATCTTTCGACAGATGAACGTCCAAGCCAATATAAATGGCTAACCCCTCCTGTACTCTACTCAGTCTGCCCAGCTGGAAGCGGGGACTTTGACTGACAAATATTCCTCGTCAGACTCGGACGGAACCGGGTTACTGGACTCGGAGAGGAGTGGGTCTTTTTTGTGAGACCACGGTTTCGTCCAGCACTTTTTCTAAGAACTTAACCCGTCCCTCCAGGGTTGAGCGACGAAGCTGGCGGCGAAATGCACATGCTTCGGGCTCTGCCAATGTCTCTGAGTGTGAACGACTCCCAGACAGACCGGGCAAGACTCGTGCTGGTCCCTCTCATGGAGCAAGAAGCCGCGCCCACAGGGGCGAACGATGACCTCTGCTCCTTGAGGTAATTTTGTGCTCATCCCGAACCACAAAATATTCTATTTTGTTGAAATGAAAGGCTACTCAAAGCTAGCACTCCGCGGGCAGACACACTTACCTGTAGGCAGCGGCGGCCGACACCAACAAAAGCAGTTAAGCTAGCTTTAAGAGCCTTCCAACAAACAAAGCTAACTAGCAGCAGCTAACTAGCTAGGTTGGAAGAGGTGGAGGTTCTAACGAGGTGAAGAGCAATAGAACTAAGGAGTGACTGTGATGGCGACAGTATACATATGTGTAGGCGGAGCCTGACATCTGTCGTCATCACGTCACCTGCCTAAAGGCGTGATTAGAGGTGGCTTCAGCCAGGACACGCAGGGGCGTGGTTTCCCATACATGATGTGTTGAACCGAGTGTATTGACTGAAAGGGAATCAGACTTCCCTCTCCCCTTCTAGAAGAATCCCGAAGTGTTCCCTGGCCAGCTGAGAAACATAGTACCTCCAGCGTGTCCTGGGTCTTCCTCTTGTTCTCCTCCCAGATATCATCATTGCAACATTTATATTTGTTGCCATCACAAGATGTTCTAATATTGTGCAGTCCTATTCCCAGATTGATGAGCAGCAGTTGTTGTTTGATTACAAAATCATGTTTTGCTCTTTTGTGATATTTTCTTCTTCGCTGACGATGATCTTGTGTTTTTCAGAGAGTTGCCTTGGCTGCTGAGAGGAACAGGTCAGTAAATATCTGTCATCAGTCACGTGTTGATCCTGGTCCACATAAAACTATCCAGAAAGTTACAGTATTTAAAAAAAAATGTATAATTTCAAATTGCACAGTATCTCTAAATATGTTTTTTAAGACTTTAAATTTTCCAATTCAGAAATAAAACCAACACGTGTTTGATAAGATGTGAAAGTTATTATTTTAACTAGACTATACAGGTTGTTTTTTACTTTCAAATCAACACAATTTGTGACTCGGAGCTTGCTAGCTAGCTTTAACAACTGTTAGCATCTACTAGCGCTAACACTTTTTCAAAGGAAATTAACAAAACAAACTAGGATAAAAGTTTTGTTACAATATGTTTTTACCATTGTATTTTTATGTATTACATGCTAAAGCAGAGGTCCAGTCAGGTCTGCTAGGGTCAACTTGTGGCTGAAAATGGCCTGATAAAGACTGACTCATCTTATACCCAACTCCTGGGTCAATTTGACACAATATTTAATCAAATCATCCCAGCCTATGACCCATCTGCTTTAACCCTGCAAAATAACCCAGAAGTTCTCAGTGTGTTTAACTTTTATCTAATTTGTGAATTTGTGTTTTATCATCTCAATGTTATTGTTATTATTTGCAGTTATTGAAAGATATAATAAAGCTTTTATCCATCGAATATTACCCAGTCTTTCTAAACTTAGCACAAAAATAAGTAAATTTGAGTTTGATAGAATACTCCTTTGTTGTAAGAGTGCTTATTGGCAATAAATCTTAAATGGCTGGGAAGCCTGTTAATTTCCCTTTATAAATGGTGCTACATTTGTAAGGAACATGCATTTGTGGTATGAGCAGTTCAGCTGAGTATGTGGGTTGAACACATGAAACATTTGACAATTCTTCTGTTCTGTTGCCAAACAGCTAATTTTGTTGTTGCTATTGACTCTTGTTTTGAACTTCTGGTGCCCTCAGATGTTGCCAGTCAGGTTCTCTGTGTAAAATTTATCGCCCAAGAAGAATTGTTAGAAGAAAGAAATAATCTACCAAACAAAAATTTCCTTAAGTTTTGTGCTAAGTATAATTTTAGCATTGACTCAGCAGATTTTTTTTCTTAGAATTTAAAACCCTGACTCTGAATTAAATGACTTCATGGCATTTGTAGGTCCATGTAGCACCGGCCCTGATGGATTAAAGTAAAGGCCCTGTCACACTATTAACACAGGACTATCCAAGTGGCGGCCCATGGGCCACATCCAAACCACGGGTGACTTCCATCGGGCCAGATGGAATTTAAATTTTTTTCTTTAAAATTTTTTAAATGAATTTATTATAAAAATAGATTTCAAATCAGTTGTAAATTAAAAATTTATGTTTCAATGAAACAAAGTAAACAAATTTAAAAGATAACAGATAATACTACTTGTTTTGTTACATGCTGCAGTGTTTTTACCTACCATTAATGGGGACCCCCTTCCGATCCCGAGGCGTTAGCTTCAAGTACCCACGGCCCCTGGAGTGATTTAGTTGAATAGCCCTGCTATAACATTTTGATGGTAATCAATATTGTAAATGGTCTGCACTGGTATAGTCCTTTATCAAGTCAAAGGACTCCATCAGTCATTCACTCATTCATTCACACACTAATGGTGGTAAGCTACATTGTAGCTACAGCTGCCATGAGGCACACTAACAGGTGACTTATGCCAATTTATAAAAAGAATGTCTGACACTGAAGGTGTCTATGTTGAAGATGGAATAAAAACAATTTACTTTGGAGGTATACATACAATCATGCTAACGATAAGATTGAATATAGAACTTACATTAGTCATGCAGTCATGACAAAATTTTTATAAGTCTGCAAAAGTTGTCTAAAACAGTGTGACAGAGCCTTACAAGCTGTCTGTTGTTGTTTGTCTTTTGACCCCTGTGTTGTGTTTCACCTCCTGCTGCAGTGTGCCTGTCTCCTCAGACTCTCCTCCCTGCAGGTAGGGTTCAAACATGCAAAAAGAACCTACAGAACCAGGCTGGGGTCATTGTGAACAGGAAATTGTCTTAAGTTCTGTATGAGGAGAAATAAAACGTTTCATTAAAGAACCCATGCAGAGGACCCACTTAACTTAATTTTTACTATCTGGATTACTGAGAAGCATCAGGACATTTTTTGTGTTTAAATTAAATCAGATGTTTCAGAAGATAAAATTAATGTTAAATCAGTGGGGTCCCAGAGGTCAGAGAAGGGGAACCTGTGATCTGAAGGTCGCCGGTTCAACTCTCCAGACCAATCAGCCCCACTTTGGGCCCTTGAGCAAGCCCCTCAACCTCTCAGCTGCTCCACTGCACCTCAAAAGTGGCAGCCCACTGCACCACATTAGTGTTGCTTAAATATGCGATGGGTAAAATTCAGAGAATTAATTAAAGTGTGTATATACTGTATATATATATACAGTAGCCTACAT
>NW_013952666.1:486094-487885 GCF_001266775.1 Austrofundulus limnaeus
ATATATATATATGTATGTATATACTTAAATATTATTGATATAAGGAAATTAACAGTGGCCTAGTTTAATGCAGATGAATTGAATAGCTCAAGTGAGCTGTTTAAATCTAAGCATTAACCCAGGTATAAAGATTATTCAGTTGATCACCAAAGTTAAAATTTCTGGATATTAATAAATTTCTGTTTGTTTGTCCTGCAGCTCTGAAACAAAACCTGTCCAAACCAGAGACTCCTTGATAGACACTCTGCCAGGTAAGAGCTCTATTGAGCTTTTATTCAGTCTCTAACAGATTTTTCTTATCAAGCATAAAATTGAGGTCTGGTGCAGCCTAAATCTTCCTGTTCAACTGTTCATCCCTTGGGCAAAAGACCTGGGGTCAGATTTATAAAGGATTGCGTGGAAACCATACTAAAAGTGAACGTACGGCCAAAAGGCGAAAATGGCGTACGCCAAAATATTTCAGATTTATAAAACCGTGCGTACACACGTTTCTGCGCACCTTCCCTTTATAAATCACAGCCGTACTTCAAAGTTTGCGTACAAGGTCCCGCCTCAGGTTCTACCCTCTGCACGCCCACACTCAACCATAAACAGTCAATGCAAAGTACCTCATGAATGTTAAGAYGTATTTAAATCAGTCAGCTGATCAGTGTCAAAAGAAAGTGATTGGTTCAGACACGCTCCGTCGTGCATCTGGAGGATGACAGGTGCTGACAACTGCTCACGTGAACAGATTTTCTGTAAGTGACATATTTTCCCTCATTTTGCAGGTTTACAGACGTTTAGAGCAATCTAATGATTTTTATCAAAAACTCAGCTTCAAATTAATTTTCTCTCAGAGCCTGCAGAACGATAGCCTGGCCCTTGCCTTCCTACACAGCTCCGCTCAATTCTAGTTTCCCTTCTCTGCTCCGTCTGGGACTTCTCCCATTGACATGGATTTCGCTGGCAGATTTTTAGCCGGGCAAATCAGAGAACAGAACGTCAATTTTCTGCGCAGTGTCTGCTTGTAGTTTATTTTATCTGGGCCAATCAGCAAACAGAAGGAGGAGTTTTGAATGACGTCGTTGTTCTGCGCAGTGTCTGCTAGTTATTTTAGCATATGGCAGTGAAGGAAGTGAATGAAGCCAGTCTGTGTTGATCAGGCTTCCAAATTAAAATAAATTTGTCTGACAAAGCAGCAGCTCTCATTTACGGTTGTCTCGTTCAGCTCGGTACTTTCCTCCTCTCAGTAGGGTTGTTTACAGCACACGCGATTTCCGGTTAGCTTCTTAGCTTAGCCTCCGTCACAGCGACATACGTCGCAGCCAACTGATCCAATCATTTTAAACTTCAGCAGAGGCCACGCCTCCTGCAAGAAATCGATTCTCTATGCATCAAGTCCAGACCCTTGTACGAAGCAAAGTGAAGGACAGGGTCTGGTTTAAACCAGGCTAGCAGAATGATAAAAACAATAAATAAAATTAAATAAGTCAGATAAAGTTAGAAATAAGTTCACCACTCCTCTCCCCTGTCCTCCACCTCCTGCCTGCTCTGTTATCTGCAGCTGATCGTCTCCTCACCCCCTCACATCCCCACAGCCCCGCGCACGCGTGAGAAATATAGACTTTAAAAATTACCTAAAGCGTGACTTTTCCTGTCGTGCTGTTGAAATGTCTCTTGTCGGGGAGGGGTCTGTGGGTCAGGGTCGTCTGAGGAGGAAGGAGATGGATGGAGATGTGTGAACTTTTATTTAAGATTTAAGTTTTTTTTATTTCAAAGGTCCTCATTGCTCAGCAGCAGCAGCATAAA
>NW_013952666.1:488194-490747 GCF_001266775.1 Austrofundulus limnaeus
GCAATATAAAGCAAAGTAAATCATTCCCTGAATGAAAAAGGTGCAAAGTGAAGGAAAAAAATGTTATCACATCTACCCCTTTATTATATAATATAAAGAAAAGAAAACATAACCCATTTTATATGTTTAAAATTAAGTAAAAAAATTAGGTTGTCCCCCTTCTTCCTTTAGCCTGACCTTGGTTTGGTCCATTGAAGTCATGACGGGTTGCATGCCTGACCACTGGAGGGGTGGAAATGCATGGCTACCAGTGCAGCCCTGTTACCCAGAATCCTCTATAGTGTGTTAGTGAGCATTCCTGCCTTTCACCTGAGAGACCAGGGTTTTATTTTTATTAGTATTCCACTTGAACCAAAATATTCAGCTTTTTGTAGATGGCAACAATATTGTTACTTAGTTCTCCAATTAGAAGGATCAATAATTCTTGTTTCATCATTTCAGTAGCTCAGAGAGACACCACAATAAATCATTGTAAGAGACAATTATTTGAGTATATTGCATTAGGATGTAGTTCTAATCCAAGCAAATTAAATCTATCTTAAACATGGTTCCAAGCAGTCTTTCCACTAATGAAAACTATACCAATATTTTTTGGACATTGACAATATCTCAACGTTATTCGCCCTGCAGACTGAAAACATTTAAAATCTTTTAATGGGATAGCAGCAGAGCTTTTATTTACGTGATTTCATGGCAACATTAAAACTTTCTGTGGATGTAATTGATTCATTTAAGCTTTTGTTATTGTGTATGAATGCATGGCAGATGTTCACGAATTTAATATGTGAATAAAAAAAAGAAAAATAATTGACTCTTGATCACATTTTTAAACAGTCAGGAGAGAGGGCAAAATCTTGTTAAAACATTGCCCCACACCGTTTTGGTGGAATATGTCTCTCGCTACCTCTCAGGCTATATGTAAGTCACCTGTGCCTTCTGTCTTCTCTGAAGATTCATCTTATTATTCAGAAAAAGGATTAATGTAGATTGAATTTGCAACAAGGAATCTAATTGTTTTTTAAAATTTACAATAAAGAGTTGAAATTAGTAAAGAAGATATTGTAACAGTTCAAACTGCCTAACGTTAGCACATTAAGTCATGGCTGGCTGCAGTAAAATCCAAACAAAAGGCCCTGTCACAGAAGACAACTTATGCCACCTTATGAAACATTTTTATGTATTAATTGCTAATAAAAGTTGTATATTTGATCAATTTGTTAGAATGACATTAGGTACACGCCAAAAAGAAGCTTCCTGTTTTTTCAATTCCATCTCTTCAACGTAGATTCATGGCCTTAAGACTCATGGATGTGTTTTTAAAGGGGCAATAGCCTGTAAACTCGACTTTTTTGAGTTTTATATCATGTTATAATGTTATCCTCTCATCAACAACATGCCCACAGTCTTGCTTTGACTCAGTCATGCATGTTTGAGAAATCCTGTAGTGTCCTGAGGCAGCCAGGCAGGAGAGAAAATATGACCGGTTAGGACTAGAACCTCTTTTTAGGAGCAGCTCCTCCTCTGGACTGTGTCTCTAAGCTTCCACATCACAGAGCACACCTCCCCCACAACTCCTGCAGGCTATTGGCAGCAACAACTAGCACACAAATACCTGGTGAAACCACACGTGTGCGTCTGCTGAGCTCGTAAGACTTCTCAGTTCAGTCCTTTTCAGATTACAAAATGCGTTTGAGGAAATGCATTTTCAGATGCCAAGGATGACGCGGTTCTTAAGAAATAGTTTGACTTCATTGTTGGAAGTAACCCTCTGACAAATTTATTTATTTATTTATTTATTTTTATTCATGTGTGCGAGCCACTTTATGGATAAAGGCTTTCTGAACAAAAGGGAATTTAAGAGTGGACTAATAATGAGATTATCACTTAAAAAAACGATGCAATTTTAACACTCAAAAGTGCACAAACATGATCGTCTGCCCATTTTCCAGTCCAACAGTAAGGTTCAGTTGTATCCAGAGTTGCAATTTTCCAAAGCCGATGTATAATGTTGCTGCTTTTTTATTATTATTACAATGCTCCAGGTTGTTAACAGCATGAAGCTGTTATGATGATGTGCAGAAATGGGAGTGACAGAGTTTATTTTTGATTTATACATATAAAAAGCATTTTAATGTCAACTGAAGGTGACATAGTTACTTTATTATGGTATAGAATTGAAATATATGCCTGAGAAACACATAATATTGGCCCTTTAAGTTTACCTTCATCAGGAGGCTTTGTGTACAGAGGTTAGTCTCCCAACTATTGACCCTTTCCTGACCCTTTGGACATATTTATTAACCTTCCCTATCCACCTGACGGGTGGAACCAGACTTTGTTCAGCACTACGTAGGTCATGCCGCTGCAGACCCTCTCACCTTAAACCCAAATCTGGCTTACTGTTGGGAAGGATTGGGTTCAGGAGACTGATTCCCGTCATTTCCCTGCCTCAGAATAGACCTGTAAGCCTATTTACGGGCAGCAGCCTGGTCAATGGATGGAGACATGATGTAGTAACAGCAGGACAGCTATCACTGTTAGTGAGATCACAGC
>NW_013952666.1:490757-504633 GCF_001266775.1 Austrofundulus limnaeus
TACGCTAACAGGTTAGCTTCACTTTCAAAGAACGTCATATCTTGATTTCCAACAATGAAATGCTACCACAGTCACTGTTCTTTGAATGTAAAATTGTCCCCAAATCTTGGTTTCTAAACCATTTGCAACATTTCAAACATGAGTTTCTTGTAGAAAAACTTAACTTTACACAGCTGACATTTTTATTCTATAAGTTGAACTTTTTAAAAGCTATAATAGCCTACTGAGAATCTTTAGACTCGTTCATGTTATGTTTAAAAACAAATTTCTGCTTGAGTTCATATGAGACTATTTTTAATTTGCAAAAAGACAAAGACCATTAAAAACCCATAAAGGACAAATTTTATGGGTTTTAAATGATCTTTTAGGTATAAACTTAGATTGCTGCTTTTTTGGTTCAGATTTACAGTAACTGTTGCCTTTGATTTTGTCAGTGACATTTTTATGTCAAGACATGAACATGTTCTGTTGTGGTTTGAATCCATTTATCACATAGGTATTTTTATGTCTGCTCTCTCTTTATTTGAGTTCAGACTGGGTCCCATCAAGTCTTTATGTTGAGGCATTTACGTGTTTTTAGCCTATTTAAACAGATTTGTTGTTTTTTATGTGTGGTTTTAATGTGATTTTTGATCATTTTTCATGTCTTCAATCCACTAGAAAGCACTTTGATCAACCTTGTTTTTAACAGGCTATACAAATAAAATTGGCGTTGACATTACTAACAGGTGGCCTCTTTTAAACACAGATGCACAACCTTCTTAGAAGGTATTATTCTTGTGTCAACAAAAAGCTTCAAGTAATGATGATCCTCCGAAAGAAATGTTTAATCCTTTCTTCTGATGCTATTTTACAGGAGTAACAGCCATCAGTGGAAAAGAAACTATCAGCATTACAAAGGACAAGCCTCCTGCTGGTTTTGAATTGATGACTGAAGATTCACTTCAGGCTACAATATCTTCAATTAAGATTCCTGTGGATTTAACCTCTGACCCCAATGCTGGTGCAATGCCAGAAGACTCTAATGATATCAAAGAAACTGGAGGCAGTGTTGCATCACAAAATACAGCTGAGGTCACCATTAAAACTGAGGTTTTAACTGCTGGAGTCAATGCTGAGGAGACTGTAGAGACAACCTCAAGTGTTGTTCTCATTGATGGAATGAATGAGGAGAGCGGTAAAGACAAAACTGTTCCAGAACGAACAGGGGAAGAGGTTGTTGTGAAAATTATTCCTGAAGATTTGGAGGATATTGGAGTGTTTAGCCCAGAAATTGAGGAGCCATCGTCAGAGAATGTAGAGTCAGAAGAACCCACAGAAGTTGCTGTTGTGGTTCTTCAAGAGCCCACCTTAAAACCTCTTTTTGAAGCCTTTACTGTGGTGGAATCAGGATATGAGGGACCTCCAGAGATGACCTCTGACATTCCAGCAGAGGTGGTGTTAGAACATTCTTCTGAAACTACCACTAAAGGTCTTTTGATGTTAGATGAGGAAGGTCTTGACAATTCCTTGGAAACCAAGGTTGGTACAGAGACCATACCAACTGTGTTGCTCATAACAAATCCAGAACAGGAGGCTAAAATCTCTGTAAATGAAATTTCAGAACATGAACTGGAAATGGAAATTTCTTCTCAGACCTCCATTTTGATAATTGGGGAAAGCCCAACACTAGTTGTTGAAGTTACCACCAAACCTTTTCTGGTTTTACAAGATAACAATGATGAAGATGTCACTAAAGATAAGCCAACAATAGGAACTATTCTGACCAAAGACACTGCCAAGCCAGTAGAGGAGGTAAAGGCTGAGGTCAAACAGGATGAAATTTCTCTTCTTATTAAAGATGAAACAGCTGAGTTGGAACAAAGGGAAGCTGTTCGGACAAAGGATACTACTATAGAAACTGGAGAAACTCTAGCCAGGCCAGCAGAAACAGTATATACAACCAAAATACCAATAGAACCCAATGAGCAAGAGAAATTCAGTGTTACAAAGGAGCCACAATCGGAAGAAGAGGCAGCAGAATTTACTGGAGCTGACATGAAAGATCCACGACCTGTAGAAATAACAACAAAAGAGACTAATTTTACAGTAGAACTACCACCAGAAGCAGACCTTGTGGGAGGTATTAAAGAAGAAGCCAAACACAGAGAGGAGGTAGCACAAGAAGTGGACCCTGATGAACAAACTTTAGAAAAAACACAGTCCTCAACAGAACCCATAGTAGATAGGGCATTCAAAAATGAAATTACACATAGGCCTTCAGAACCAACAGGAGAATTAACAAAACAAGCAGAGGTTACAGAAAAAGAACCAAGAGCCACTGAAGAACTATCAGAAAAACCCATAGGAAAACCACTTGAACAAGTAGAACCGACTAAAGAATCAACAAAAGAAGCTACGCCTACCATTTTACAAGCTCAAGAGGTAGAATCCATTGAAAAATCAACAAAGAAAATGGAACCAACCATTAAACCTGTTCCACTAGAACCCACTAAAGAATTCGTACAAGAAATAAAACCAGCCATTAAACCAACTCAAGAAGTAGAAACTGCTAAAGAATCCATGCAAGAAACAGAAACAAGTATTCAACCATCACACGAAATGGAAACTTCCAAAGAATCAACACAAGAAAAAGAAACAAGCATTAAAACAGCTCAAGATGTAGAACCTGCTAAAAAATCTGCACAAGAAACAGAACCAACCATTAAACCATCTCAAGAAACAGAACCAACCATTAAACCATCTCAAGAAACAGAACCAACCATTAAACCATCTCAAGAAACAGAACCAACCATTAAATCATCTCAAGAAACAAAGCCAATAATAAAGATAGATCAAAAAGTAGAACATGATAAAGAATCTACACAAGAAACAGAACCAACCATTAAACCAGCTCAAGAAACAGAACCAACCATTAAACCAGCTCAAGAAACAGAACCAACCACTAAACCACCTCAAGAAACAGAGCCAACCATTAACCTAGATCTAGAAGTAGAACCTGGTAAAGAATCTACACAAGAAGAGCCAACCATTAAACCAGCTCAAGAAATGGAACTGACTGTTGAACCAGCTCAAGATGCAAAGCCCCCTAAAGAATCTACACAAGAAACAGAACTAACCATTAAACCAGCTCAAGAAACAGAGCCAACCATTAAACCAGCTCAAGAAACAGAGCCACCCATTAAACTAGATCAAGAAATGGAACCAACCATTAAACCAGCTCAAGAAATGGAACTGACCATTGAACCAGCTCAAGATGCAGAGCCCCCTCAAGAATCAAAACAAGAAACAGAACCAACCATTAAACCAGCCCAAGAAATAAAGCCAATAATTAAGACAGATCACAAAGTAGAACCTGGTAAAGAATCTACACAAGATGCAGAACCAACCATTAAACCAGCACAAGAAATGGATTCCACAAAGCAAGTGACACCAGAATCTACAAGAGAGCCAATCCTGTTGCCAGAACCCACAAAAGAACCAGCACACGAAGCAAAACCCACTCAGAAACCAGATCAAAAAACTGTACCTATTAAAGAATTAACAGAAGAAATAGAACCAACAAATAAACCAACTGCACAAAATGAAAATTTGTCTAAAACAGAAACAATCGAACCCAGTGGAGAACCAACCCAAGAAATCAGTACGTTCATAAAGCCAACAAGAGAATCTAAACCCACAAGGGAACCAGTACAAGAAGCAGAATCCACAAAACAAACTTTACAAGAACCTGAACTTGTACAAGAAGTTGTGGAAACATTGGAACCCATAGGTGAGCTTACACAAGAAACAGAAGCTGCCAGAGAACCAGCAAATGAGGGAGAACCTACCAGAGAAGCTGCACCAGAAAACAACATTGAACTTTCCAGAGAACCAGCACCTGAAGAAGAAGCCATCAGAAATCGAGCAACTGAGGTGGAAAAGACAAAAGCCCCATCAGAACCAACAAAAGAAGCAGATTATGAGGAAAGAATTACACAGAAACCAGAACCCACAGTGACAATTGAACAGGAAGATAAATCTGTAGGAGAAAAAGAACCCCCATATGTATATGCAAAAGAAACTGTAGATGAATTCCAAGAAAGAGCTGAAAGTGGACCTTTCGAAGACAAAAAAGATGGAACGTTTGAGACCACAGAGGACATAACTGAGAGAAAAGAAGAAACTGCAGACACATTAGAGGAGTTTGTTCTAGAGACCCCCACAGAGACTGAAGATGAGATTACCCCTGTAATATTTGTTGTCCCTGAAGATGTAGAAGAACTATTGCCAGGCACTGAGGTGTTGGTTCCATCAAAAACCACCAAGGAGACCACTCCTCAAGTAGCCAAACCTGACCCTGTTATGGGGGAGTTTGTGATTGAAGGCCATCCAGGGATGACTTCAGAGGTGGAAACCAGCAAACCTGAAGAGCTTCCACCAAGCGAGGACAGTGCCAAGGCAACTGAAGTTGTTGATGAAACCATACCGGAGTCTCCTGTGGAAGCCACACCTGAGCCACTTCATGAGATTACTCCAGAAACAGTTGTAGTGGTCCCAACAGAGAGTACACAATATACAACAACAGTAAAAGGTTCTACTATAGAGGTCACAACCAAGTATGTGGTGGAAACCAACAATGGAAACTTCCCAGTTTTAACAGAACTGATTCATGAAGAAGAGGATAACTTACTTGGAAACAATGGCTTCTTTTTGGAAGACGAGCATAATTTGGTAAGCAGACACAGTTTAGTTACTTTTGAATGACATGATACTTTAAGACCCATGGTAATGCCAGATTATCTCATGTTTAGGTCGGTAATGAGATTGATGACACATTACTTCGACCCCCACGGCCACTGAAGGACCAGGTGGTGGAGCTGAGGATCAAGCTGAGAGGAGAAACCTACAACGATGCTCTGAGGGACCCAACCAGCTTCGAGTACCAGCAGCTGGCCCGAAAGTTCAAACGCAAGGTGAGTGCCACTAAGAGACAAGCTATAAATGTGCAGGAATGGTCTTTTTATGTTTGTTGGTTCAGCAGAGCAAACTTCTAAGAAATTACATTTTTACCCCAAGCTTAGAATCTAAACTTAATGCTTCACCAATTATTTATTTATATTAAAATCACTTATAAGAGATGGTTTGTCCAGTCACCTGGTTAGAGTTCAGATTTATATGGGCTGTCTCTGAGTGTTTTGTCTGATAATTAGCCTTCAAAACATCACAACAAAGTAGGAACATAATATGACTAATTTCAGAGTGCTATCAGATAAGAATTTTTAATTCGAATTTTGACCCTGCCGACAAAAAGTAATGCAGAAAAAAAAGTGTCTAAGTAAAAACACAGTAACGCTCATGTTTTACTAGCCAGAATGGATTTATACATAGAAGAGCTTTCTCAGGGGAGGAAATGGTACGTAAATATAGTCTGATGGTTACCATTCTATGTTTTATACTCGAGAATGAATTACTGAATAAACCTGTTATTTATCAACAAGATGTCATGGTGAAAGACTAATGGTGCGTTCACACCAAACGCGTTTTGAGCGTCAGGTTTACATGCAAAATCTATGGTGGATTTGTGTCAAGCAGCGTCAGGAAGTGCTGCGGCGTGCCTAGCGCGATTAGAGCGAAATCGCACATCGAATGCTGGAGTTGGAAAATCGGAACTTTTGCAGCTCGATACGGCACGTCAACCAATCAGAGAGACACATTTTCCGACGGGACGGTTTCCTGAATGATGTCCACTAACCTGAGACAGACGAACAGGAGCTCTTTAGCTGAAATCGATGATCAGATAACATGTTGAGATTTGTATAGTCAGTGGGGTAAAGTTTTTGGGTGTCATCATTGACACCCAACAGCTGACATGGAAATCTCACATAAATTGTTTAAGAACAAAAATAGCCAAGGAGTTATTTAATGATAAAACACTGTATATGGTGTATAATGTACGCACTTGTCTGGGGTAAAGCATGCAAAACAATTACAAATCCTATTTTTATTTTACACAAATGAGCTGTAAGAATAATCAGAAAACACTACAGTCACCCATCTAATACATAATTTTATCAACTGAAATGATTAAAAATGTAATGAGTTGGTTAATTATAATACATTGCATGTCATGTATAGGGCTCAAAAAATGTACAGTACTACCTTTAAACATCTGATCAGATTTTGTTAAGAGAGTAAGTAATAATAATAATCTTAAGAGACTAGAGATGTTTGTAAAACCTAAAATTTGAACATATTTGAAGGACCGATGTACTTTGGTTCAAGGAATAAGATTGTGTAATGAATGAATGAATGAATGAATGAATGAATGAACGAATGAATGAATAAGATTCAGTCAATATGGTCAAGTCAAAATGGCCTTAAGAAATTTTTTTGTGGATGTTCACATCCCAATAAATGTCTTTCTGGAAATTATAATCACTCACTTTTAATCAATACTTTTACTTTTAATACTTAAGTACATTTTATATCTGAACTTTTGATTTTAAGCACAATAAATGTCAGATATATTAATTCTTTACTTTCCTCAAGTAATAACATTACTATGTAATATAAGAATAATATTCTTATAGAAGACTATAATTTTTACCAGTCATTTTATGGTAAGATGCTATTAAATCTTTATGTTAAACTTGTCATATGACTTTGACAAAGCAACATGTTTGTATTTTTGTTTGAATTTCACTTTGTGGCAAAAATTGCTACTTAAGAAAAATATGTTGAAATCTCTTATTGTAAGATAAGTGTCTTGTTACACATCCACTGTTCAACGCTGCTGTAAATGACAGGCAAAGGTTTTTAAAAGGATGCTAAATGCCCTAAAAACATTGCTTTTGTGTTGACTGTACTCAAAGTATGACCCATTCTGGACCACTTTTTCGGACTTTTTTCTGACTGCATAGCATTGGTACCAGATTCTTGTAAAAGTTATTATTTTCTTGTTTTTGAGTTCTCTTTAATTTCCTCCCTGATGTCCAGGACACTTATTACCAAACTCGCTTGTGGTTTTCCTCGAACTGCCGACTCAGGAGTTTGGCTCTGGTTTAAAGGCCTCTCCTGGTTTTCACACTTTAAGTATCTTCACGCTTTAGTGCTCAGTCAGTTGGAGGCTGCCAGCTAGCAAGCAGTTATCTGCAGAGAACTTCCAGGATACAAGCCGTGACTCACCGGTGGAAAAAAACAAGAGCTGCCAGGAAAGCAGAGCGCCGGTATTTTCCCGCTCCACTGGGAGGTTTTCAGGCTGTGCTCCACGCTTGTGACGTGGGGAGCTGGTTTATGGTTCGAGTGTCGAGATCAGGGTCTTTAATGAGGGAATATGAAGTGGATAACTGCACAAATAGAAACAGCAGGAGAGTGCAGCCATGGGCCATTGAGGCCTGGAGATATTAGGGTTTTCCTTCCAAATAAAAGTCTTCAGCTGTAGATTTCACCAAGTAAAACAACATAAAGTGTGTCAGAGATCTTCAGATGCTCTCAAAAGTGTTTCATAAGACTTTATATAAATATTTTAGCTTCACACCTCAGAGATTTCCTAACTTGTGTTAAATTAATTTAATCTTTAACAGATTCTTCCAAATATTTTGTTCAGTTATTAGCATATGAATTTTCACTTTACAAATATTAAGGGTTTAACCTTCGGATGCCTGTAAATGTAGTATAGTAAATACAATTTAACCCCTGGATGTCGATGATTGCAATTTAACCACAAAGGTTCCATCTTCATTTCATTAGTAGATGTTTATTAAAGAACGCTGTAGCCAAATTTAAAAAATCTCTTCCATTTTTATTTTCCTCTGTGTTACAGAATAATGTAACAGAGAACAGTAACTTAGATGATCTTGTTGATAATATTACAACTTTAATACAAACCTCTCTTGATGAAATTGCTCCCCTAAAAAGAAAGTTATCCATCGGAGGAAGCCGACTCCTTGGTTTAATTCAGAGTTAGGTTCTTTAAAACAGGCATCTAGAAAACTGGATAGAAAAAGCACACCACTAACAGAATAATTTTATTTTACTTGGAGAGACAGCCTGCTAACATACAGTATAAGAAAGCCCGCACTGTGACTGCTGGAAATGGGCACCAGTGACCCACGCAACCCTGAAAAAAGGAATAAGCGTGTACAGAAAATGGATGGATGGATGGATAACATTAAGCCACACATCTCTGTTCTCCATGACTGTTCTAAAACAGCAGAACCGTCCTGTGAAGAAGTGGGCGGAGTCTCTGCTTGGGTTACCAGGAGACGAGCTGGGCTCAGGTTGGGGTGGGCTGTAGTGAGACTTGTGATGTCACAAGTAGCAGTGTTTGAAAACAGGTCATTTCAAGACACAGAAAAACACATATACTTATAGTAAAAATACATCTGAGTGCATTTTTTTGGTGCTCGGATTGTTTTTAGAAGCAGTACAGACCCAAATGTAAGTTAAAAACAGAAAAAATTGAATTTTGCATATTTGGTCCCCTTTAAACTACAAGCATGTCTTGAAGACATAAAAACCTGAATGACTCTTAACTTTCTGCTTCTAAACTCAGATAAGACAGAGGTTATGGTTTTTGGACCTGAACATCTTAGAAATAAACTTTGCAGCCTTTCACCCCCTCTGGATGGCATTAATCTGGCCTCCAGTTCTAATGTAAAGAAACTTGGTGTTATTTTTGATCATGATATGTCTTTTAACCCCCACATTAAAAATGTTACCAGGACCGCCTTCTTCCACCTGCGTAATATCACTAAAATTAGAAACATTTTGTCCAAAAATGATGCAGAAAAACTGATTCATGCATTTATCACGTTTGGGCTAGATTACTGTAATTCTTTATTATCTGGACATCCAAAAACTCTCTAAGAAGTCTTCAGTTAATCTAAAATGCTTCTGTTAGAGTTTTAATGAGAGTTGGAAGGAGAGATCATATTTCTCCAGTTTTAGCTTCTCTCCACTGGCTCCCTGTCAAATTCAGAATAGAATTTAAAATATTACTCCTAACATATAAAGCTCTTAACAACCAAGCTTCATCTTATATTAAGGATCTTATTGTCCCATATTTTCAGTTTGTTGTGACTTGGTGTTATACAAAATAAACTGAATTGAAATAAATTAAATAAATCTTTGTGTGTATCACATATTAAATATTCATGGTTTAATGCTTTGATCTCTGTGGTTTAACGGTCTCCTGCCATGGTTTCCTCATAGATTGAAGACGTCTTTGAGAGACTGCAGGGCTTTAAGAGCATCGACATCATTGAATTCAGGTATGGTTTAATCTAAGTGCAGAACATTTAATCCTATAAGAACCCCCCCCCCCCCCCCCACACACACACACTGTATATATAGACACATACTTACAGTGGTGTCAGAAAGTGTTTGCCCTTTTCCTGATTTCTGATTCTTTTACGTTTGTCACACTTACATGTTTCAGAACTAATTTACATATCATACAAAGATAACACAAATAAACACAAAATGCAGTTCATAAATGATTGGCTTTATTATTAAAGGGAAAAGAAATTCAAATGCCCCCTAAACCCAATAACTGGTCAGGCCACCCTTAGCAGCAACAACTGCAATAAAACATTTGCGATAACTGGCAATGAGTCATTTACAGCGCTGCAGAGGGATCTTGGCCCACTCATCGAATTTTAAAAAATGCCCACAGTGCACATTACAGGGGGTGGGGGGTGGGTGGGGGTGGCCAGGACGAGAGAAAGTGACAGCTGGCTTATTTTGAGAAGCTAACATTTCTGATCGTTCTAAATAAATTATGTTTTGTAAAAAGTAAAGTTTCATGACAATGATTCATGACATATTTCATTTAAAATGATCAAGTCAGCTGATCGCGGACATGCAGCTGTCGCTGCGCTCTCTGCCCTTTATTCATCGCACGTGTGTGTGTGTGTGTGTGTGTGTGTGTGTGTGTGTGTGTGTGTGTGTGTGTGTGAGAGAGAGAGAGAGAGGGGGAGAGAGAGAGAGGGGGAGAGGGAGGGAGGCGCCCGAGGCTGAAGGAGAGTCAACAGACCAGAAGATCATTCATGCTATGGTAACAGCTCCACCCTCTGACTGCTGCAGGGGCGTGTCTTAGAGAGAGGCTTTTATACCAGAACACAGCCGCTGTGACGAAACTGTGGAGAAGACACGTCACCGTGGAGAGCCGTTAACCAATATGCAAATTAGCCTGCAGTACCACTGCTCCACCCGTATGAGCAGCAAAAAGACGTTTTTAGACCAAATATTACAGATTTGAACAAATACGCACAAAAAAACATCAAAATTAGCACAGAAACAGTACTATATAACATTTTAGACACATTCTAGACAGTTTATCAGCTAAAAGAAGTTAATTTTGGGGTAAGTTACTCTTTAAATTCATTTAATACTAAATAAATTTTCCTTCACTATCATCACCATATTTGACTGGTGGTATGCTCCTTTTCTGAAATGTTGTGTGTTATTTCTACACCAAATGTAATTTGACTTACACCTTCCAAAAAGTTTAACTTTTCAACAGTTCACAGAGTATTCTCTGAAAAGTCTTGTTGTGGAAAAACTGAGACAAGTCTTGAGGTTTTTTTGCTCAGTGGTGTTTTTTGTCTTTGAACTCTGTCATGCAATCCAGTTTTGTCCAGTAGCTTTCTTATGGTGGAGACGTGAACACTAGGGGTGTCCTGATCCAATATTGATATCGGATATCTGTCCCATATCAGCCAAAAAACAACTATCGGATTTTATCGGCCTGCATCTAAAATCTCCAGTAAAGAAGCACTCTGATTAGTCTGTTCCACCAGTCCGCTCCAGCGTTTCTATCCAGCAGCGCTTGGCTCCAGCACGCAGAGCCCACATGATCACAACAACATGCTGCGCTAACAAATGAGCAAGTAGTGGGAGCGATGTCGGCAGAACTTTCTATTTTCATCAAAAACAGAGTTGAAGCTAAGTGCAAAGTTGTCATGCTCAAGTTTGGGGCACAGAACTGTGTTCGTTTCAAACCGGAGAGACAGCCAGGCTCTACTCTCCACCCTGGCAGCAGCTATGTGGTTCGGCTTGGTTCAGTCCTCGGTTCTCTGTGTTTCCATGGTTCCAACTGCGCACAGCCGCATTGGTTCTAGAAGCGAGAACAGCACGCTTATGAATTTGACATCAGCAGAATGCTGCCCGTGGATTAGCTCAGGGATTGATTGAGAGAAGAAAAGAGAGCGCTGCTTGTTTTTTGTAATACGAGCTCATAGTGCTAATGCTGCGTTCCAGTTGTCCTCACCGAGGACAGGTCGTAGCTTTGAGCCTCCGAGTTCTATTTTTCAACTGGAACGTCCCCTGAAGTCGTAGTTTCGAGTCGAGAAGTCGGCACATCCAAACCATACCGAGCAGCCCGAGCATGCATTACGTCATCATTTCAACTTGGCTGCTGTGCGCATGAAACTCTTTACTTTTATGTTCTTTAGCATTTCCGTGTTGTTTATTTTACATTATGTCAGACGTACTTGTAGTGCTTTATAGTGATAGTTAAAATATATGTTTTAACACTGTTTGTACACTCAAAATACCTCATAGAGCACTATTATTGTAAGTTTTATTGTTGCAAGGCAAAATAATAGAAACGCTTTTTCCGATGTTTGAAACTGGAACTCTATCAGATCGGAACTGACGTCAGTCCGGCTTCAGAATTTCAAGTTGCGATACAACTGGAACGCAGCATAAAAACTGCTCCCTGCAGGAGCGAGAGTCTCCACGTGATGCTCAGACTGTAGAAAGTGGAAATGCAGCAATAAGAAAGGTAGCTATCAATTTAATTAACTGACTAATTCTTATTATTTATTTTTTGCTCTTGTTATTAGAGTGATGTTTAATCTGTTTACACACTTGTTTGAGTGAAGATAAAGTGCAATGATCATGTTGTTTTGGTTACAGTCAGTAAAATTAGAGCTGTGGACTCTTAACTTTGAACAGACAATAATGTGGGCTTTTGTTTTGTCCCCACCTTCAGTTGTTCCCATCATAAAGCAGCACCAGGCTAACAGATGGTAAAAAAAATTACTGGAGTGACTTTGAATTGTTTTTTACACTTTAAAATAATATTTTGTTTTTATTATGTTTTATTTTTCAGGGTATTCTAATTTATTTTATTTATTAAATTGTAGAATTTCTTCTGTTTAAAATGTATGTGATCCATTGGTTAAAAATAAATTAGCCAGTTTTTCTCATACCTACTTTTTTCACTGTTTGATTTGATGAAGAGTTTTCTAAGATTTCACACCACAAAAAAGATAAAAGTGTGTGATTCGTACTGATATGGTATCGGGTCAATATCGGTATTGGTCAGTATCAGTATCGGCCATTTCTCAAAGTTGCAATATCGGTATCGTAACGGAAGTGAAAAAGTTGTATCGGGGCACCCCTAATGAGCACTGACCTTAACTGAGACAAGTGAGGCCTGCAATTTTTTGGATGTTGTTGTTGGAGCTTTTGTGACCTCTTGGATGAGTTGTCGTTGCACTCCTGTGTAATACTGGTCGGCCGACTACTCTTGGGATGGTTCACTACTGTTTCATGCTTTAACCATGTGTTGACAATGCCTCTCACTGTGGTTCACTGGAGTCCCACAGCTTTAGAAATGGATTTATAACCATGTTTCAGTATTTTCTTGTATATTACTGAAATATTCCCCCTCCCTCCCATTGTGTAAGTCGTGCATAGAACCGTAGCTGTTTACTCGCTGGAGTCAGAAGAGAAAAAAAAAGTTTTATTTTTTTTGTTACCTGTGGCGATGTAAGAAAAGACTTGGACTTGATTGTTTGTGCTTATAAATCCATCATAATTTTTCCAACAGGCTTCTGCTCTTGTTTTGGAGCGGATTGTTTTTTCAGTGACACACTAAACCAGAAACTTTCGCTGCACGTCCTCTGCAGCAGAACATACACACACGTGTGTCTACCTAAATAATGTTTCAGCCTTCAGAGGGTACACCACAAAGGCTGCAAATTCCTGAAATCTGTCAGAAATGAGTGGTCACCAAGGAGGTCCTATATAACAGCTGGAGTGCGCAGAAACCACGTGACCATGTGATCGACTGGTGAAGCTAACGCTAACACAAAACGGTCAAGAGTCTGGATTTACCATTACTGTACATGTTGACAACAGAGCAGAAAAAAGGACTGACGGTGGAGAAATCATAAAAAAACTATTAATAATAATATTAAATCAATTATTATTAATATTTTACAGTTTATATAATCTATCTAATGTTTTAAATAATGTCAGAAAAGCTGTTTGTGTTATGGATTTATTAACAGAAGATAAACACGAAAATGTCTCATTTTACAACACAAGTCAGCAGATTTGATCTTATTTAGCTCAATGTGATCTGAGCAGAACATAATGTAACAGTTTAAAATTAAAATAATCTTATAAAGTCCATGTAATCACTGTTATTTATTGAACTGGTTAGAAGATATTAGCTTGTGGAGCATACGTATATACAGAGTTTAGCTCTGTTGAATCATGCTACAATTTAACACAAACTATTAAATATTACTTTGTCCTCTGATTAATATTTAGAGTGTAAAATAATATTATAAATGTCTGATTAATATTTAGACCCACAGAGTAAAATAATATTATAAATGACCTGACCTGTTAAGAAGATGTTAGCTAATAGAGACAAGTTTCATCCTATAACCAGAGAACATTTTCTAACTGTTGACTGGTAAACATAAATATTCTTATTTTTTATGGCAGTGAGAAGAAATATTAAATATATTTTATTACAGCTGAAGTCATCATTTTTAAACTAGCTAAAGTCTAAGTTACAGGCTGACTTCAGGTCTGGTTTAGATCATTGTTACTTATAAATTATTTATATTTTCTGGTATAAATCTGCTGT
>NW_013952666.1:504643-506510 GCF_001266775.1 Austrofundulus limnaeus
GAGCAGAACATAATGTAACAGTTTAAAATTAAAATAATCTGATAAAGTCCATGTAATCACTATTTATTTAACTGGTTAGAAGATATTAGCTTGTGGAGCATTTATAAAGAGTTTAGCTCTGTTGAATCATGTTACAATTTAACACAAACTATTAAATATTACTTTGTCCTCTGAGACCTACAGAGTGTAAAATAATATTATAAATGTCTGATTAATATTTAGACCTACAGAGTGTAAAATAATAATATAAGTGTGAGTATTTTTAGGTTTTTGTTAGAGGAACCTGACCTGTTAAGAAGATGTTAGCTAATAGAGACAAGTTTCATCCTATAACCAGAGAACATTTTCTAACTGTTGACTGGTAAATATAAATATTATTTTTTTTTATGACAGTAAGAAGAAATATTAAATGTACTTTATTACAGCTGAAGTCATCATTTTTCAACTAGCTAAAGTCTAAGTTACAGGCTGACTTCAGGTCTGGTTTAGATCATTGTTACTTATAAATTATTTATTTTTCTGGTATAAATCTGCTGTTTTACATGATTGTTGAATGAAATTAACATAATTATTAATTTATTGTTAAAACATGACAGATAATCTGTGAAAAAGATCCAGTTCAGCTGCTGTTTATCTATTAGTTTCTATGGAGGCTGTGAGCTGTTGGCCTTTTTGGACACCATTTATGCTCCTCCATGCTGTCACAGACGACACCAGTGGACGGTATGGGCGGGGCTCAGTCTAGTCATCTATATTCAAGTCTATGGTGGTCACTCATAACATGATGATTAGATTTTTTATATTTTTTTTAAGCTAAAAAATATGATTTTATTATACTCGAGAAAGCATTATACATGAATAAGCAGTAAGTAGTTTCTTGATTGAGAACAGGTGTGGCAATAATCAGGCTTGGGTAATTAATCTCAGCTTTCCAAAGATGTTAAACCACAGGGCGGCATTACTTTTTCACTTTTTGGGTGTAGATTTAGCTTTCCCTCAATAATAAATCCCTTCATCTATGAACTGCATTTTGTGTTTACCGGTACTTGTGTTATCTTTGTGTGATATTTAAATTTGTTTGGTGATCTGAAACATTTAAGTGTGACAAACTTGTAAAAGAATCAGAAACTAGAAAAGGGGCAAACACATTTTCACACCACTGGATAAATTGTATTCTTGCCCTATTCTTCTACTTGAGTGAACTCGGGTCCTCTACCAGAGGTCAGGGAGTGTGAGTGTGTTCTATTCAGTATCTTAGCTGTCTTAGCTGTTTCTAGGACTGCACTCTTCTGAACAGATATCTTTGAGGTTGTTCCTGGGATTTCCAGTTTGGGTGTCACAGCACCGAGAGCTCCAATGACCACAGACACCACCAAGGCCTTGACTTTCCACAAATACTGTGTTTCATCTTTCAGTCCTTGGTATTTCCTGAGCTTCTTGTGTCTCTTCTTTATGATGTGACAATCACTTGGGATCTCCAGATCCATTACCCTTTCTTGCTGGTTGATTACCACTATGTTTGATTAGTTAGCCATCACCTGTTTGTCGGTTTGGATCTGGAAGTACCACAGTGTCTTAGCCCTTCTATTCTCCAACACCCTTGGTGGTGTCTCGCACTTTGACTTTGTGGGACCTCCAGTCCATACTTGTTGTCACAGAATTTCCTATATTATTTCAGCCATTTGGTTATGGTGCATGTATGCCTTGTCTGCCTGGATCTTACACCCTGCTATGTTTTGGGCTACGTTCACACTGCAGGCAAATCTGACCCAAATCCGATTTTTTTGACCCATCTGACTCACATCCGATTTTTTTATGACAGTCTGAACGAGACAAATCCGATTTTTTTGACCCATCTGACTCACAT
>NW_013952666.1:507076-508897 GCF_001266775.1 Austrofundulus limnaeus
TGCGTCACATCAGTGCTGTGGAGCGTTCACACACGGGTCTGATACAGGTCACATTTAAAATGTAATGTGAACGTTCACACAAAAAGATCGGATTTTTTCAAAAAATCGGAACTGAGCATTAAGACCTGCAATGTGAACGTAGCCTTGGACTGTCTCAGGGCATCTTTGCATGGTTTGTTGCTCATGTACTGAGGACCTGTTCTTGTGCTGTCACGATCAGTGCCTCTGTACTGTCCTTCAGTCCAGCCCTCTCTGTAAAATTTGTTGATATCAGCCATTTCCTCGATCAGAGGTTGCTTTATTGTGATTATTTGATCTTATTTGTTTTAGGATGGACATATTTTCTTTTTTTACGTTTGTTCCAAACTCTGAGCAGAGATTGTGTATGTTTAGCCTTAAATTTTTCTCACAGTGATGAAATTTGAACGTTATTCCTCATTTAGTCTTTAACTAGATGGTTTTGGTCTTCAGACTTATATGGTTTTGGCTACTTTTCATGTGTTGTTTGTTTTGTTTTCAGGCCTCAGAAGGACCTAAAACGGTAAGTTCATCCTGAGCCTCCTGTATAGTTAAATTTAGCATCTGATTGTCTCATTCCCCCCTCTGGAAGTCCTTTCACCCTCCTGTCACAGTAAATACAGGCTCTTCTGCTTGCCTTTCTGCTTAATGTCTTAAACAATAGTCAATCAGGTCTTAAGTAGGATAATTCGGCTGTCGGCCACCTGCAGCTGCCGCAGGGTTAAAGCTTCATAACGAACCTTCTGCTTCTCCTGCTCCATCAGGAAGCCCTCCACTTTCACACAGCTTCTGGTGATCTCTTGTAACATGAAATATGAGAAAGCACACAGATAAAAAGGTTGTGAGGTTTACACTGATCTGTTATAGCCTGAAGTCTCCACATGTAAGTCACTCCCTGTAAAAATAAAAGTCTCCGCTGAAGCTAATAACAAAAGTAAAAGTTTGCGCAAAATATCAAAAATCAAAGAAACGATCTGAGAACAAATTAATCATTTCTATTTTAGCTGTTCATGTGTTGAAATTTTCAGCTTGTATAGGAGCTGGGTGTTGTTATTTTTGTTAGCTTTTTAAAAGATTTAAATGTAACTGTTTTCAGTTTTATTGAGCTGAATAAAGGTATTTTATTTTGACTGATTATACTTTTAAAGTACTTATTTTCTTAATTTTGGTCTAAGCTACTATTGTGATAATTTTACAATTTACTCTTAATTTAGGTAATATTACATTTTCACTAGTGTTTAGCTGATTTTGACTTTTAGCTACTGTTTTTCTCATCTTAACTTAAGGTACTTTTGCATAATTTTTAGGTTTTAGCTACTCAGTCGCTAAAATTAGCTTTCGACCACAGTTTTATGGGCTTTAACTGTTAGCTACTGTTTTCCTAATTTTAGTTATGGCTTTGCTAAATTTAGTTTTTAAGTATTCTGGTTTTAGCCTTTAGTTATTGTTTTGGTAATTTTAGCTTTTTACTACAGAATTGCTAATTAAGTTATTGTTTTCCTGGTTTTAGCATTTAGTTATGGCTATGGTATTAAGCCTTTAGCTACTGATTTGATAATCAGCTTTTAGCTATAGTTTTAAATTTGAAATATAGGTGCTATTATTTATTTATTTTTTGCTAATTTTAAAATTTAGCTAAGCTGATTTCAAGATAACATGAGATAAGATAAAACTTTATTGATTGATTTGATTTATTCATTTAACAGGAAAAGATTATTAAAAAATCAAGCCTGACTCAGCATAATTGCTGTTTTACAGCAGGTTCCTGTTCTGCAGCACATAAAACAGTCAGAATTACAGCAT
>NW_013952666.1:515567-529221 GCF_001266775.1 Austrofundulus limnaeus
ATATTAATTTATATATATTTATATATCAGGGGTGCAACGATACAGAAAATTCACGATTCGGTTCGTTTCGATACATTAGTCTCACAGTTGGATATGTTTTCAATACAAAAAAGATAAATTTCCATGCCCCTTTTAACTTGTAATTTATTTAAATTAATTATGAACATTTGTTTAACCTCAAAAGTACAGTTTTTAAATTAAATGTTTCTGAAACAGCAAGTTTCTCCATGGATCTGCGCTCAAAAATGCAGCCTAGTAGTCGAACACAGATCCACTGATCCTTCAACACAGAGCATCTTCAGAAGACAAGTTGATAAAATATGTTTTAAAAATCTGTATTGTTCGATACAAGTGTGTATTGAACCTAAAGCTCTGTTCGATACGGTTCGATACGGGTACATGTACAACAAACACAGTCCTGCAGCGGTACGGTTTATTTCTTTGACTTTTAGCTTTAACGTTTATTTTACTGCTATGTCCTTTAGTTACAATACGCTCAAGTTTTGCAAGTGTTTTTCTAATTTTAGCTATAATCAGTTTATTTAAAATCTGACAAATTTAAAACATTTCTTTAAATTTTTTCACAAAATATAATTTATTTGGTTATTTGTTTTCAGTTTTATTACACAAGACTTTTTAGTGAAAGTCTTTGGAATTTTGTAATTTCTGGAAATGTATTTGTCATGTATTAGCTATTTTCCAAACAACTGAACATAACAAAGCTGCTCATTGATTTTTTTTTTCTTATTGTTGACATTTTCTTTATTTATTGGAATATTTTGTGTTTTTCTATTTTATTTTATGTCCTGATAATGGGGGAGTTTTTAAAATATTTGTTTATTTTTAAATCATTCTTGATTATTTCATGTTAAACATCTGAGTTTAACAGTCTGGAAGTGGCTCATGTGACTATGTTTGGGTCTTGTCAGGGGTCTGGTGGTTCAGGTGCACTACGCCATCATTTTTGAGGTGGAGGTGGACGGCGGTGGAATCTCCAATGACACTCTGGACTTCATCACTCTGCAGAACAACCTGGCGGAGAAGAACTACCTGGGACCCCCGGAACAGCCCACCGTCATCTACACCATCACGGACTTCCGCAACTTCATCACAGAGGCACTGCACAAAGACAACTCCCTGATGGGCAGCAGCCTGGAAAATGGTGCTGCATTGTTTGTACCTGCTCTACTTTTCAACATTTCAAAAGTTTAAAATTGGCCTTTGGGTTCCCAAAGAGGTTCTACCAGATGTGACCTGTAAACTTGTGACCTCAGCAGTTAAATCATGTCTGAAAAGCCTCAAACTCAACATTGATTAGATCATAACAAAAACAACTATCATTCTATTTCGGTTTTAGTCAATACTCAGACAAAAAAACATGATGTTTTTGTCTGAAAAAAGCTTTGAATCTAACAGATGGTGTTTGTGTCTGCAGCAGAGAATGTGTTGCCTTCTGTGAAACCCACAAGTAAACCAGGCGATGCCTATGATAGCATGGTGAGTCAATTCCAAATGTAATCAGTTTATTTTTAGAAATGTTTTGAAGGTGGATTTTTTGCCCACCAATGCTTCTGTCACCTGTCAGCAAGGGAAATGTGAATCCAGTTCTTTAAAGTGCAGATTTGAATTCATTTTCTTTATTCTCAGGATAACATCCTTGCTGCAGAGAAACCTCCGGATGCTCCAAGCCACGAGCCAGATTCCAGCAATGTTTTCCTGAAAAAGGAGGACTTCCTTTTTGACACCTTGGACCAGTGGAAAGGTCCTCAGAGTGAGGCAGTGAGTGAAAACGATGTCTTTATGTTTGACGAGAGCACATCTCCTTTACCGTCTGTTGAGTTTCTAGAAAACACCTTTGACCTGGGGCCAGCGACTAAAAAAGGTAAATAAATTCAGTATCTGAACAGAAAAATGGTGAAAAACAAATACAACATTCACCTTTTCCATAAAAAATTAGAAATGGTTAATTGGTTTGCTTTAGTTCTAAGGATGCTAATGTTAAAAATTCCTGTGCATTGTCATTTTTTTAAGACCGTGGAAATATTGAAGATGAAGGTTTCCTCTTCGGTAGCGAAGTTGAACGAGGAGTCCTTTCTGAAGACTCCTCTGCAGCCAAAACACCTCCAACATCCTCTGAGGATATGTTTGAGGACACATCTGGCTCTGGTTCCTCAGGAGATGATCAGAGCATGGATCTGTGGTCCTGGCAAACTTCAGAAACATCTGACATCATATATAACAGAAGTGATGGCAGCCTGGAGGTTCTGCCCCCACCGGACTTGGAGGTGGATACAGATGAGGACATGGCTGCTGAAGAAATGCCACCTACTAAGGCAGACAATTTAGTTGCAACAAGAGAAGTCACAGAGACAGTTCGTTTTAAGGTGACAACAGTGCCTGCTGTTGAAGAATCCTCTTTGGATGGACACACGGAGGTGACACCACACATTAGCATAGAACCACAGGACTCAACCACAGCCCAGTTACCCGTGTTCTCAACAACAGGAACGCTAAGTGTGGGATTTTCTAAACAAACAGAGGAAGCATCTGGTTTCCATGAGGACACCTCCCTGTATGAAACACATACCTTTGCATTACCAGTCACATTTTCACCTGAACCTGATGCTTACGAGTCTGCTGGTTCTTCTGGTCCAGCTGATTCATATATCAGGCTTCAAGAGGTGACCGAACCGTTGGAAATGATAACTAAATCAGTAGCAGAGAAACCAGTGATAACAGTTGCCTCAGAGCCAAAGGAAGAGCAGAAAGAGGCTGAAGACAGGTCTGTTACACATGAATTACTTGAAATCCTTTATACAGACGCTCCTCAAACTTTAGACTCATCTTTTGTTGAAGTCCAAGCAGCCACAGTCAGTGAACTTATCTCTGAAAAAGCCACAGATGAACCATCTCAACTGGAGGTCTTCACCCATAAACCTGAACCACCTCTTACAGACACAAAAATTCATGAAGCAGTTGAAATTATGGAAGAAAAGCATTTAGACACAAGTTACTCAACAACAACAGCACAAACTAAAGTCCTGGATCATGACCTGGTTGTGGATGAGGTTTTTGTTATTACTACAACAACAGTATCTCCTGTCCTAACTCCTTCTGTAGTTCCAGACCACAGCAGTGGTGTTGCGCTCTCTCCTGAGAAGGACTCGCCATTCACTCGAGTCTCTGATTTGGCGCCAGAGGATGAGGATATCTTTCACCAGGAGCACCAAAACCATGATGAAGAAACTGAAATTCCAGTAAGCACCGTGGCCCCAGAAGTCCCATTTGTAACAGTGGTTGTAAACAAAACAGTAAGTCCTTCAACTGATTTTGTTGGAGTATCAGAAGTTTCCTCAACAACAGCAAAAGTTTCAGAATTGGAAACAGAATCTTTGGGAGGCAACGTTGAACCTTCTGGAGATAAAGTCGACCTTTCTGAAATAGGAGGCAAAATAGAACTTTCAGGCGGCAAAGAGAAAACTTCTGAAATAGGAAGCAAAGTAGAAACTTCTGCAGGGAAAGAAGAACCTTTGCAAGAGGAAGTAGAACATGTGATAGTTGATGAACAACTTTTTGGAAGAGTAGAGGATTCTCCCGGAGAGCAAGTAAAATCTTCAGAGAAAGAAGTCCAACCTTCTGAAGCAGGTGTATACATTTCAGGGACAAAAATACAACCTCCTGAAAGAGAAGTAGAACTATTAACAAAGGAAGCACAACCTTCTGAAAGGGAATCTTCAGGAAAGGAAACCAAAGTTTTAGGGGAAAAAGTAAATGTTGATATCCTTCAAACTCCAATGCCCTCCCTACCACAGTTCAATGATAGCACTTCTGCAGATAAACTCCAGCCTTTCGAACAAGATTTCCCAGACGTGCCAAGCATCGATGTCAGCATTGATGTATTCCAGTACGACACCAGGGCCAAAGAAGGTGAAAGCAGTGGCTTCTTCAGTGGAGCTCTGGGCTCAGACCTGGAGACAATTGCGCTACCAACCAGACCAGGCAGAGATTTAACTGTTTTCTTCAGCTTGAGGGTGACCAACATGGTGTTTTCCATGGACCTCTTCAACAAGAGCTCCTCAGAGTACAAAGCTCTAGAACAACAATTCCTAGAACTGGTGAGAACTCTAAGACTCTGCTCAAAGTAAAAACATTTTTTAGAATTAAGAAGCATTTAACACATTCCAATCTTTGCTTTGCAGTTGGTCCCCTACCTGCAATCCAACCTGAGCAACTTCCAGAACCTGGAGATCCTCAACTTCAGGAATGGCAGCATTGTTGTGAACAGCAGAATGCGGTTTGGGAAACCAGTTCCTCAAGAGGTTACCAATATCATCTACCTGATCCTGGAAGACTTTGCCAACACTGCATATCAGACCATGAACCTGGCCATTGACAAGCACTCACTAGATGTTGAATCAGGTAGGGCTGAGGTCACCTTAAGACCTAAAAACATGTAGCTGTTCATAAGCTTAAAAAATATTTTTGGTTTTTTTGGGGTCAATTAAGCAACTGGTCATTGTGGGTTCTTAAAACATTATCCACTCCCACCGATAACCAATAGCAAACACAAACATGTCTGCACCTTAACTGACGTCACAGATTCTGAGCTAAAGTATTGTGTTGTAGTAACTGAGTGATTCCATCACTTACTCTGAGGGCTAACAGATTTGAGTGAGCTAACAAGTTGTGCATGCAATGTGACGGGTAATATGCATATCTTCAAGGAATTCTAGTTTCATTGGGCCTCATGCAAGAACCGTTCGTACGCACAGATTTGTTGTTCAGTTGTGCGCACGAGTGATTTAGGAGAATTTGTGGCATTCACCAATGTTTTCGTATTCTAAGATTTCTTTCAGATAGGAACAAAATTCACAAGTGGTCCAGACCTGTCGTATATATATATATATATAATTTGTTATCCAGACGGGTTTTCTTCACTAATAACTTTATATTTCGTGAGTTTGAAGATTTTTTGAGTTGAAAATAAATCACACTCTATGATTATCTTGACAATAGGCTATTCTGCTGGAATTAGAGTTGTAATTTTATACGTAATAATTTAGACTAACAATATAAATTGTCCGTCTGGCCAGCTTATCCGGGATCGGGTCGCGGGGGCAGCAGCAGAGAGACCCAGACTTCCCTCTCCCCAGCGACACTTTCCAGCTCGTCCTGGGGGACTCCGAGACATTCCCAGGCCAGAGGGGATACATAAGCGACGGCGTGTCTTCTGAATAAATGAAAATGATTTTACACAGTTGTTTATGCTTTTAGCAGCTCTTTTTATTCCACAGCTGACCTGCTAAAAATGACAGATTTTCTTTTCTGGATCTCTGACAGACGGACTTCAATCTCTGAACTCGTAATTTTTTTAGTTTTCGCTGTCATTTTCATGAATGGACACTTCCTTGTATCTGAGGCAGGAAACACAGCCTTTTATGGTGTTTTTGGGGTGGTAATTATGCTAATCTCCTCTCGCGTGCACAAGCAGCTGGATACGAACAGGTGGAATTTACACACTTTTCCTGAAGATAGAAGAGTTTGTTGAATCTGACGTGACATGTTCGTACGAACCCTTTGTACGAACAAAAGTAAGAGAAATTTAGGATAAGAATACGAACATGTTCTTGCATGAGGCCCATTGAATTTATTTTATCTTTTATATAGTTTCTTTTCTGCATTTGAGTTGTAACAGTTGAAATAGTTTAAAGGATAAACTAAGTTGTGATATGAAGTTTATTTTAAATGGCTGATTTTCAACCATTTGACTGAGATTGAAAACCCAAAACTTAGTCTGGCTGTTTTAGTAATCATTAGTCAGTGACTCATGTCCAGGATCAATTCATCTTAACAGATCTGTTTGGAGACGATGATGTGAGTTACATACACTGCCTTGTCTAGTTGCTAACTAGGTTAACTCACCTTTAAACTTGTTAGTAATGTTCATTTAAAATTAGAAAAATTATATTTTCTGTGAACACTCAGTGTGAATGCTGAGAGTGGAGTGCTATGTTACTAATCCCAGGTTGAAGCCATTTATCTTGTTACTATAATCTCCGCTCCCTGTTCAGAAGTAACAGAACTTACATCAGTGGAGTGGGATGGGAGGGATTTTGCTGGGCAGGGCGGGCAGGCCGCCCTCCTTGGATAATGGCACGAGAAACACTGGAGAAAAAAAGTTAAAAGGAGAACAGTATTTTTAAAATAAAGGTAACAAAAGGCTTGTTAAAAGCTAAAAGTTTAACAGTGCTAATTAAAAGATAAACATAGCAGAATGGTTGTTAAAAACAGAAGTAGCATAAGACAAAATCAGAAGCAATAAGCTGAAGTAGATTTCAAAGAGCAGTGCTTTTAGAGGAATTGAAGGGAACTCCCCATAAATAAAAAGTTGAAATATTTTTTAAAGGTATAGATGTTGCAGATATCAAAAGTCATAGCACCCATCTTCTGATTGAGGTGAACATTTTGGTGAACTGCTAAAATAGCACAAAGTCCTTAGTGGAAAAAATGTATTGAAAAATAGATAACAGGAAAGCAATAGTACTGACGGCATTCAGGCAACCAGGAATAAATGCATCAAGAAACAGAAGAATATTAGTCTTTCTTGGGTTTAGTCACTTCTTCACTTTCTTTCTGCAGCGTCCTTTGTGCCCTTTCACCTGTGAGGATCTGATCTAATGCCTCAGATTATCTGTCTGAGAGGAACGTGTGCAGCGGCACAGACACTGACTCACTGCTGTGGTCAACACCCTGTTGGTTGTTTACCTCAACTTGTCTGAACATAAGGTCTTTTCTTTCATTACAGGTCTTTAAATGTTAACGAGAGAGACAGCACGTGTTAGGCTGTCTTTGACCTTTTTTTAAGTCAGTACGGCCACCGTAAAACATAAATTACACTACCTTTTTTTAATTTGGACAAGTAGTTTACCATCAAACTTTGACAGAAAATCAAATAATTAGCATGCATTATCAGAGCCAAGAACTGGAAATAAAGCCACAATGGGCTCTAGAAGTAATCAATAATACAACTGATGGCAGGGTCATTTTGTGTGGCTTATAATTTGCTAAAAGGTTCTTATTTTAACATTATTAAATAGTATTTTGTTTTCAGCTTATTTTACTAATTTACAAGTGGAAAAGATCATTTTATTCAGTTTTTCATGTAGTAAATGGCTCTTTACAAAACACCAGTGTCTCTTCCACTCTTATGATCACCTGATGTCTTGAAAGGTGGCAATCGTATTCCTGTGTATTCTTGTCTGTTTGTTAAGTCAATTGAATTCAGTTTATCTACAAAGCGCCAGGTCATAAATGTCATCTCAGGGCATTGCACAAAAACATTCATATTATAAAAAACAGTTAGTTAAAGTTATCAATCTAAGGAAGTCAGCAGATTACATTGTAATCTTCACTTCGTCACAGTCTCCTGTCTTGAACAGCACATTGGCAACAATGGAAAGGAAAATATCTCCCGAACCAGTAAACAAATTTGAATGAAACCTTGAGTAAACCTTAAAAACACAATGATGCTAAAGTTGTGGTTTGACACAGATACTAACATAAACGATATATGCTGAGCCCAAAAATAGTATCCTTAGGAGCTCCAGAATGAAAATCAGAAAAAAACTAATTAAAAAAGGTTATTAAGATACCTTACATAGGAATAACAAGTTAGATGTTGTTTTTACACATTATTTTATTATTCTATTTACTGTGCTGGAAATACTTTGGCATTTTACTGCAAAGATGGACAGTTCACCTGATGCAGTCTGTCTCCATTGTCCTTGCATCTCTGCTGATCTGCAGAGCTGTAATCTGTCTGAGCCATTCATAGGAGCCCCTGACAGACCGATCAACCTAATCTACACTGGTGAGTCACTGTGGTCTGAACTCACGCTAATCAGTTTACTCCTGTCATCGCCGCAGACAGGTTTTCCATTGCACAAGCACATGTTCGACCACACAGGGTCATGTAGAGGCTGCAGGGATGCCTGAGGTCATCTCGGTCCCATCACACTCACTGTCAGAATCAGTGTTGCCAGTTCTGCTTATTATAAGTGACTTTGGGCTTCTCTTTTTCTAAAGTCGGTTGTAAATTCCGTGAGTCGCAGGTTGTGGTTTTTTGGGCTTATTTTTGAACGTGAGTTGCTTACTTTGGACTTGCCTATCTTTCTCTGCTCCTGTTGAAGCAGAACACAAGGAGTAGTGGGTTTGTCCCTCCCATTCCCCCTATTTCCTGGTTGTCGCTCCTGCCCGTGTTGAGTCGGCACACTTCAAACACACACCAGAGCCCAGAGGGACAGGAAAACAAGCAGGGGTGAGGCAGTGTGGTCCAGTCTGGTTCAGAGGGGATTGCGTGTGTGCTATGATGCAGTTTACTTGGCATCTGAAAGTACATTTCCTCAAAGGTACAGTATTTTTAATCTGAGAAGAACTTCACTGAGTGAGAACTAATGTTGAGAGCTCAGAAGCTAGGTTTCACTTTCGCTTTGACCCGAGAGCCTGCAGGAGTCATGGGCGGGGTGTGTGGGGAGGGGATAAGGGGGTGCGCTCTGCCATGAGGAAGTTCGGCTTAAAGACACGTCCCAGGGGCGTTTCTGCCCCCCAAAGGCGTTTCTGGTCCCCACCTCTCACTTTGCAACTCAGCATGGCTTCCTAAAAACTCTGCAGGATTTCTCAAACATGCCTGAATGCACAGAGCAAGGCTTTGGTCATGTTTTTTATGAGAGTATAACATTATAACATGATATAAAACTCAAAAAAGTTGATTTTACATGATATAGCCCCTTTAAATTGAGTGATGACTCAGAAGGAGAGGCCCTTATATCTCACTGTTGTTTACATGGACTGGGCCCTAGTTTTAGACTTATCATGTCACCCATTGTATCTGTTTGTATCTGTAATTTCTGGTTACCATTGTCCCATCTGGACACCAATATTAAAGAACATTACAGCTTCTTAGTGCTTAGCAAAGGGTCTGGCCTCAAGATGAGGACAAAGAAACATGAGCCAAACACGCATCTCTAAACCTACTAAATGCACAACACTAAACCTGCCAATCCTACATTTTTATCCAAGCAAGATTCCCAGATAGGAAATGAAACATCTTTAACAACACAATGGAAGTCTATATGCTTGGATTTAAAACCTTTAGGATTTACACCATCTTGAATAACCAAGAATCTAAATAGTGTACCACCAGAAGTACAGTTTGAGAACCATGAATCCATGAGAAGCAAATGTCTGCAACCTGCGGCTCTTTGATACCACTGATGTGGCTTCTTTTTGCTAAGACCATAATAAAATTATTATTTGTATTCATAACAAAGATTTGCTTTTATATTTTTTTTGGGGGGAAGGCTTAAAGGACAAGAAGGAGATGGTAGTAAAGGAGAGAAAGAAGCATAGAGAGAATGTGAGACAGCACCTTAGAAATCTGCCTCTACAACTGCAAAATGAGAAACAACAAAACAAAAATGAGAAACCATAGCAACAAACACCATGTATGTATAATGATAACTAGATAATGCATAGCAGTAGAATACATGACCCCAGCACATATGTAAATCACCCATGCACCAGAACTTGCATACGGGTTGTGGCTGTTATGTTCTGATATTTATGTGAAAAATGACTTTGGAATGGTCATTTCAAATAGAGCGGAGCAGATAGAAATTGTGCTGATGTCTGGTGAATGCAGTACCTGGGTCATTGCAGCAGATTTCAATGCAAGACACCCTCCGAGATCACCCATCTCCCATGCATCTGCTTGCCAAGTTTCGTGAAACTGGTTCTGTGTTGGATTTGCCAAAATGTGGACACATGAAAACTGTCACTAATGAAGAAACATCAGTGGCTGTTCTAACATCATTCAGCAAGATCCCACAGCGTAGCACTCGCCGCATGTCACTGGAGACCGGCATCAGTCGAACATACCTTCGGCGGATATTAGCTACTCACAAATGGCACCCTTACAAACTGCAGTTGCTGCAGCATCTCAATGAAGATAACCCAGATAGGCACATTGAATTTGCAGAATGGGCAAAACAAAAATTGGAACAGGACTCTGTTTACACAGAACATTTTGTTCAGTGATGAGGTAATTTTTTGTGTGAATGGTGAAGTTAAACAAAACCATAACTATTGGTCTGACACTAACCCACATTGGATAGATCCCTCCAAGACTGTTGGAACACAAAAACTGATAGTATGTTGTAGTATATGGGGTACAAAGATAGTGGGGCCATTCTTCATCAATGGAAACCTCAAGGCCACTGGATATGTGAAATTGCTACATGACGTGTTTCCCCCTTTATGCACTGAAGATGGCACGTTCCCTGAGTTTTTCCAGCAAGATGGTACACCACCACATTATGGGTGTCAGGTCAGAGCATTCCTAGATAAACAGTTTCCTGGAAAGTGGATTGGTGGTCGTGGGGCAGTTGAATGTCCCCCAAGGTCTCCGGATCTAAAACACCAGACTTTTATTTTTGGGGTCATCTGAAGGCAGTTGTCTATGCTGCGAAGATACGAGATGTGCAGCACGTGAAACAATGGATACCGGAAGCCTGTGCTAGCATTTCTTCTGCGGCGTTGCTACCAGTGTGTAAAGAGTGGGAGAAGAGGGTTGCATTGACAAACACAATGGGCAGCACTTTGAACACATTTTATGAATGATCAGAAACTTGTAAATAACTCATGAAAGAATGAAGTTGCATTAAAACCAAGCATACCATTGTTGTTCTTGTGAAATTCTCAACAAGTTTGATGTGTCACATGACCCTCTTCCCATTGAAAAAATTAAAGTTGGATCTGACTTCAAAATGGCCACCATGGTCACCACCCACAAACAGGAAGTTAATATCACCAACCATTCCCAATTTATTTAGGTGTATCAATATAAATGGCCCACCCTGTGTATATTGTGATTGTATTTTTGTTATTTCAGTTTTACACTTTCTACATTATTAAACCTGTGGACAAAGAGTAATAGTCTCCAAAGTCTTAATAGAAAAAAGTGTTGAACCTTGCTACCAGTTCTTCGGCAATATGAATTTGGAAAGACAGTATAGTGAAAAGATGTCAAGTTATAGACGAGGTAATTCAGTACATGTTACTACGTAGACTGTCATCACACCACACAGCATTTACCTACCTGCAATATGGAGAAAAATTCAATGTCATTAAAGACAAGGTCTTATGCCTTTATGTGATTCACTCATTCTAGTGGATCAACAACTAGCACTGCCTCTGCAAGAGCCAGGGCTAACACTGAGGCAGCAAGCAGTTTAGTGTTTGCAGAGATGAAGTTGAAAATGGAAAGTCTTGTCTGGAAGCGTCTATGGAAATTTTGACTATGGAAAAAGAAACTGCTGCAGCTGTAGCAAAGGCAAAGGCAGAAGCTTTAGAAGCTGTGATTGGAGCAAGTGAAAGAAAACACAGCTGTAACCTTCCTTTCATTTCATCAGTAGTTGTAACTTCCGAGCGAAAAATTTGTTGAGAACCAGGCTAAACTTTAAGGAGACATATGTATGGAATCGCAGGATGTGTCATGCTTACAGACACATCACCCACTTCTTGACACAATATGGTGTAGATGCCACATCTCAGCCCACCAAGAGATGGTTGCCCTGGTGTTCCTAATGCTAATATCTTGTACCAATGCCAACTCAGCTCAACAAGATCAAAGAAAATTAAAATTTCTAATGCCTTCACACAGCCTCACCTCGAATCAGTGACCATGCAAGACCAACAATGCTGTGGAAGCTCTTCCAGCACACCAATATGGCAACTCTCAGCAGCTTAGTCACTCAAGTGATTTGCAAATGACAGATTTTGTCAGATTTCTACCATGACTTGAACTTGATTTCTAGCATGACGTGAACCTGTTACAACTGGTCTATAACAGTTTAATGACAGACCAGGAAACTACAGAGCCTGGTGACGTTCATTCCAGAATGGAAAAGAGACTTAAACCTAACATGATGAAGAAATGGACCTTCTTGTTAAATGTCTGGGAAGTGAATCAACTGAGCATGCAAAACACATAAGATCCATTCACATAAGCCAGCCAGCTAAAGGGCTGAACATGATCTGGAACAGATTAGATGCTTGTTATGGTGTAACTGAAGTAATTGAGAAGGCTTTGTTTCAGAGACTTGATCGTTTTCAAAAATAACATGGCAACAAAGAAGGACCTCAGTGATTTACTGATGGAATTAAATGCAGCTAAGGCTGAGGGAGATCTGCATGGTCTTTCTTATTTGATATGCCCAGAGGTGTACATGCAAGAGTACAAAGTTACCATGCCGCAGGGGTGTCAAACATTTTCACCGGTGTCAAACTCATTTTCACCGGTGTCAAACTCATTTTCACCGAGGGCCACATGAGCGTTATGGTGGACCTTGAAGTACCAGTTGTAATGAATTTTGATGTTTTATGTTTAACTTTGACTAAACAGTGTTTTAACATGTCCTCTTTTAAACACTGATAAGAACTAAGTGTACGAATGACTAAATCTGAAATAAATACATAAATATTAAAACTAATGAAGTTTTACTCAGTGAGGAGTTTCTAGTGAGTAGCTCATATGCATTAAGGCAGATTTAGTTTATGGTTGATGCTGATTTTAAAGCAGTTTATTTTCAGACATTAATACTGTGCTATCAACTGATTGCTCAGTTACTTAAAGCGAACAGATCAGTGGTAGGAAATTTATCTTTCACCTTTTAAATTTATTATGTTTCATTGAATCATAAATTTAACGTTTACCATTGATATAAGACACAGTTTACATGTTAAGTAAAAAAAAACCTTTGTTTGGGGGGGGCATACGGGAGTCAACGTGGCCTGCGGGCCTTGAGTTTGACACATATGGTATACAAGAAAAATGTCTCTCTCGTGGATCTACTTATAAACAATTGCATTGTGTACCATTCCTCCATTCTCAGTTTTTGTCTCCTTCAACCAAAATCAAGCTCAAATGAAGAATGATCCCAGCATTAACTTTGTTTGTCAAGATGAATATAAAGTACACAAACCTCCATGGAAAAACAACAAACCTTTGATGGCCTCCAGACTTTCTCTTGACAGGCAGACTTATAGGCAGTTTGCACAGCATCAGTCATGCTTGTGACCTCTGTCTCAATGTCTTGCACAGTTTTGATTCTGGCAATTCTCCCACATATCAACTGGGATAAACTGCTAATAAACAGATTCCAGTCAGTGTTTTTTGGGATTCTGTAAGTGACTGAGTATGGTTTCCCCATCTTCAGCTTAAACTGAATTTGTCGATGGTCTGATATGGTTTCATCTGGGGATACATCCCAGTCACATACAGCGGGTAAAATAAGTATTGAACATGTCACCATTTTTCTCAGTAAATATATTACTAGAGGTGCTAATGACATGAAATTTTCACCAGATGTTGGTAACAACCCAAGTGATCCATACATACAAAGAAATCAAACCATAAATGTCCAGAAATGAAGTTATTTGTAATAATGTGGAATGGCACGGGGAAAAAGTATTGAACACACTTAAGAAAGGGAGGTGTAAAATTCAATTCAAATTCAATTCAATTCAAAAAAGGCATGGAAAGCCAAGACACCAGCTGAACTCTCTCAGTAATTAGAAAGCAAGTCTGCCCCTTGTC
>NW_013952666.1:530257-539454 GCF_001266775.1 Austrofundulus limnaeus
CAAAGTATTAGATAAATTTCAGCAAGTGTGTTCAATACTTTTTCCCCGTGCCATTCCACATTATTACAAATAACTTCATTTCTGGACATTTATGGTTTGATTTCTTTGTATGTATGGATCACTTGAGTTGTTACCGACATCTGGTGAAAATTTCATGTTATTAGCACCTCTAATAACATGTTACTAACATGTTTATATGTTTACTGAGAAAAATGTTGACGTGTTCAATACTTATTTTACCCGCTGTATTTTGCTATCAGAGAAGTTTATTCTGTAATTTTTACATGTTATCAAAGCCACATGTTCAGACTGCAGTCATGGTTAAAAATTAAATAAATAGTCAGTGTAAGTTATGTTACACTGGAGGAACAGTGTGTATCGAAGATTACAATAGTCTGTGTTGTTATTGTATTGTTATATTTTATTTCAGTTTCACACTTTCTACATTGTTAAACCTGTGGACAAAGAGCAATGGTCTTCAAAGTCTGAATGGAAGAAAAGCGTTGAACCTTGGTGCCAGTTCTTGTTCTACATAGTGTGAAGTTGGAAAGATAGTATAATGCCACTGGTGCTGTTGGACTCTTAGTTGATAAAGGTCAGATAGGACAACATCTGTGCCAAATTTCATCAAGATCTGATTGCGTTTATGATTGTACAGGCTTGAAATAACAATTTTCAGTCATGTGTTTTGATTCTTTTGCTACTGCTAGGTGACAGTTGCATATAAACACCTAATGATGTCATGAAATGATAGCTCTTCATCAGCGCTTATACAACCAAAAAAAATCTAAAGTTTCTATGTTGAATAATTTTTGAGCTATAAGCATTTTTGTGTGTCCAGATAGCATATTTTCAAATTGCGCCCACACTAAAAATATGGGGTCTATGACAAAACTGTTTTCTAGTGCAGTGTAGGTAGGCCCCATCTATATTCCCACTGAATTTCATTCTGCTAGGTGCAGCTGTTTCTGTGCTAAAGTTGACCAAAAATACTATTAGTAAATAAAAAATAATGAATGATATGAAAACAAAATGACTAAGTAGGGGTCATGATTAGAACCTCACTAAAAAGTGTACAATACAAGTTTATACAAAATGTATTTGGCTAATGCAGTCCAACATAGAGTGTAAAGTTATGGACTTGTGACCTGTCCAGGGTATACCTTGCCCCTCACACAATGACTGCTGGATATGGGCATCTGTGACCCCTGGTCCCTGAAAGGAAGATGTGAGTAAAGACTAGATACCGCATAGTGGTTTCATAATGACCCCCGCACGCACAAATGCACCATAACTCAGAAGTCTTTATTCCTAATAAATGTCATGCTACTAGGTGCATCCCAAAATTGTAGTGGTTTGGGTGGGGGGTGGGGTGGGCGTTAGACCTGATGGATAGCCCCACATCAGAGCTAAACAACCAAAGAAACCTGAATCTCCTATGTTTAATAGTTGTTGAGCTATAACCATTTTTGTATGTCCAAATACTCCTTTTTCAGATAAATTCGGGGTCTGGGTGGGGCACTGATTGGTGGGCCTAATGGATGGAGCTTCATCAGAGCTAAAGAACAAAAGAAATCTGAAGGTCCTATGTTGAACAGTTTCTGAGTTAAAAGTATTTTTGCATGTACAGACACCCCCTTTTTCAGATAAATTGGGGGTCCAGGGGGTGGGGGTCACTGATTGGTGGGCCTGATGGATAGAGCTTCATCAGAGCTAAACAACAAAAGAAATCTGAAGCTTTAATGTACAACAGTTTCTGAGCTATAAGCGATTTTGCATGTCCAGACACCTCCACTTTGAAAGGAGCCCCCTCCTCAAATATGGGGTCTATCGTAAAACCGTTGGCTGGTGCAGTGTAGGTCAGACTCATCTACAGTCCTGCCAAATTTCATGTTGATCGGTGCAGCCATTTTTGTGGTACGGTTGACCAAATATCACTGAAAAAAAAAGAAAAAAATGTACGAAAACAAAATGACTCCTGCTTCAACTGTGTCTATTTTTACAGAAAATGGTCACAAAGAAATAGGCAGCATACTGGCCTATTGTTAAAATTAATTTTATTTGTTAGGATGCAAGGATTCACTTTCTTATTTCAAAGTGGAATACTTGCATTGTTAATATTTTACATTTCTTAACAAATCAGTAAATACACTCCTGATAAAATTTTAAGACCAGTTGAAAAATGGCACTGTTCATAAGAAGGTTCTAAGTTGAGGTTCAAAAAGCAAAAAGAAGAACTAGGTGTGGGACAAAAAACCATCTTAGTATGCATTTTATTGCAAAGAAGTATTTTTGGGGTAGCTGTGGCTGAGCGGTTGAGGGATTCGTAACACACTATTCAGTCACATGTTGAAGTGTCCCTGGGCAAGACACTGAACCCCCACTGCCTCTGATGTGTGTCCCATCAGTGTACGAATGTAATTTAAAAAGACCAATGATTTTACTGTTGTTTCTCAGGTGACCAGGCAGATCCCTGTAAGTTCCAGGCCTGCAATGAATTTTCCAAGTGTATGGTGAATCAGTGGTCAGGCGAAGCTGAGTGTGTCTGTGATCCTGGATATCTGAGCGTTGATGGCCTGCCATGTCAGAGCATCTGTGAGGTCCAACACGACTTCTGCCTTAATGACGGCAAATGTGACATCATTCCTGGAAAGGGTGCTATCTGCAGGTAAGAGAGGGTTTAGACAGTCTTTACAACACACCTTAAATCTTTGTTCAATTTTATTGGAGCTGAAACATTATTACAATAAAACCAGCAAAAAAAGTTAAGAAAAGTGAAATTAGCAAACCCATTAGCTAATGATGAAAATAGCAAAAACTTCAGCTGAAAGCTAAAAACAGCAGAATAGTAGCTAAAGGTGAAGACTGGAGAAATGGTGGATAAAAGCTAAAAAGTATTAGTAGCTAAAAGGTAGAACTAGCAAAAAACTTTATTTGCTAGTACAAACAAAATAAAAACTAATAGCTAAAATGAGCAGTGAAGTAAGTATACAAAAGTAAAATGTGAGTCAAAAGTCTCAGGAAACCATTTTATTTCAAATAGGAAACTTAAATACCTGATTACCCTTGCAAGCAACTGGTGAGTGGGCCTATCTTTTAGGCCAGTGGTTCCCAACCCTGGTCCTCAAGGACCCCTATCATTCATATTTTGTTTTTCAGCAGGTCTTCAGATTCTTCAGAAGATTGTTCATCACTCATTCATTCAAAACAGGAGTGTCAAATCAGGGAAACATCTAAACATGCAGGTTAGGAGTCCTTGAGGACCAGGGTTGACAACCACTGCTTTAAATGTTGACACACTCCTCAAGAGCTTCTCCGAGCTTGATGAGACATTTTCAAAATATAATATTGACTTAGTTTTATGTTTTTTAATGTTGGCTCTGGAAGCCATCGATTTTTTTGTCATTTATTTGTAAATAATAAATCAGATAACATGTATTATTAAAGCAGTGGTTCCCAACCCTGGTCCTCAATAACTCCTGTCCTGCATGTTTTAGATGTTTCCCTGATTTGACACTCCTGGTTTGAATGAATGAGTGATGAACAATCTTCTGAAGACCTGAATATCAGGGAAACAAGTAAAACATGAAGAATAGGGGTCCTTGAGGACCAGGGTTGGGAACCACTGTTTTAAGCTATGTCTGGAACATGTCCACCATCTTGAAAAACACCATGTTAGATCAAGTCAAAATTTTCCAATGCTGCAGGTGTCGGGTTGGAGAGAACTGGTGGTATCGTGGTGAGCACTGCGAAGAGTACGTCTCAGAGCCGTTGGTGGTGGGCATCGCCATAGCCTCTGTGGCCGGTTTCCTTTTGGTGGCTGGTGGCATCATCTTCTTTCTGGCTCGAACACTCAGAGAGCAGTACGATGACGAGGACACAGAGGACCCACTGCGGTGAACCAAAACTTCAAATTTCTTGCTCAGAATGAAACTAAATAATAATAATTTATTTACAATATTCACATTTAAATGTAACCACCTTGCCTTCCAGACGGGGTGAAAGTGTTCCAAGTCTGAAGCGTGCCACCAAGTTCAACCCGATGTTTGAGAATGACCCAGTCTCTGCCCAGTACTACCGTCGTTATGATGACAATCTGCCGCCATACTACCAATGCTATGACTCCACCCTTCCCCAATACGGCTCTAAAGACCTGAGTGACGAAGAGATTCAAAACATCTACCAAAACACCACACTGACTAAAGAGGTAGAAAAAACATCTTTGCATAAAATCTGACTTGCTGTGATTTCATGAATTAACTTGGGAATAGTAATTCTATTCTTGTCTGATTTTGTATGTTATCTACAAAGAAATGATCATTCGCTAATTTTTATGGTTTCATTATAATGAAGAGACAGAAAAATGACTAAAAACAACCCACAAGCTGATTTAGAGTGGCATCTTCCATTTCATAAACAATGGGCCTCATGCAAGAACATGTTCATATTCTTATCCTAAATTTCTCTTACTTTTGTTCGTACGAAGGGTTCGTACGAACATGTCACGTCAGATTCAACAAACTCTTCTATCTTCAGGAAAAGTGTGTAAATGAGCTGCGTAAATTCCACCTGTTCGTATCCAGCTGCTCGTGCACGTGAGAGGAGATTAGCATAATTACCACCCCAAAAACACCATATAAGGCTATGTTTCCTGCCTCAGATACAAGGAAGTGTCCATTCATGAAAAATGACAGTGAAAATTAAAAAGAAGAACTTTACGAGTTCAGAGATTGAAGTCCGTCTGTCAGAGATCCAGAAAAGAAAATCTGTCATTTTTAGCAGGTCAGCTGTGGAATAAAAAGAGCTGCTAAAAGTATAAACAACTGTGTTAAATCATTTTCATTTATTCAGAAGACGCAGTGCTGCGCACCGTACACCCCCCGCTTGCGCTGCGCGGTCGCAGGTGGTCTCAGTTGCAGTTCTGAAATAAGCATTTTAAAATGTTTTCAAAATATGTCTGGCACTTTGGAGAAAATCCAGGACTTGCTGGAGGGATTATGTATCCCCTCTGGTCTGGGAACGTCTCGGAGTCCCCCAGGACGAGCTGGAAGGTGTCGCTGGGGAGAGGGGGGTCTCTCTGCTGCTGCCCCCGCGATCCGATCCCGGACAAGCGGGGGGAAACGGACGAACAGACAATTTATATTGTTAGTCTAAATTATTACATTTAAAATTATAACTCTAATTCAAACAGAATAGCCTATTGTCAACATAATTATGGAGTGTAATTTATTTTCAACTCAAAATATCTTCAAACTAATGAAATATAAAGTTATTAGGGAAGAAAACCCGTCTGGATAACAGCAGACTGACTGCTCATAAAATATATGACAGGTCTGGACCACTCATGAATTTTGTTCGTATCTGAAGAAAATCTTAGAATACGAAAACATTGGTGAATGCCACAAATTCTCCTAAATCACTCGTACGCACAACTTAAGAACAAATCTGTGCGTGCGAACGGTTCTTGCATGAGGCCCAATGTTCTGAAATTGTTCCAGTATTTGTAGAAACTGTTTTTCAAAGAGTGCTGAACCCCTGCCTGTCTTTACTTCTGAGAGACTCAGTCTCTCTAAAATGCTCGTTTTATATGCTTTCCTCTTACTGACCTGTTGATGATTAACCCTATTAGTTGTAAAACGATCCTCCAGCTGATTTTTTTTTATTCATACCACTTAATTTTACAGCCTTTTGGTGATCCTGGACCAACAAATGTTTTGTTACCAACAAATTCAATATGTTTTTCAAAAAACTGAACAATTTTTTTGTATACTGCACTGCCTGGTCAAAAATAAAGGTCACACACACTAATAGTTTATTGGGCCACCTTTAGCTTTAGTTATGGCACACATTCTCTGTGGCATATTTCCACAAGCTTCTGCAATGTCACAGTTTTTTTTCTATCCAGAGTTTTAATTTTTGGCCTTATACTGATGACCTTATACTGATGACGGGAGATTCAGACCACTGTTCAAAGTCCTCTCAGGCACATCCCAGAGATTTTCATTGGAGCTCTGGTCTGGACTCTGTGGAGCCAATCCATGTGTGAAAATGATGCCTCATGCTCCCTGAACCACTCGTTCACAGAGTTCGATGAATCTTGGCATCGTCATCTTGGATTATGCCTGTACCATCATGGGAAAAAAATCCTTTGGAATAACCTGGTCATTTTGTATACAGTGATCCATTGCTATAACCCCAGATTTACATCACTTGCGTTCCGTCTCCGCTCCGCTGCGCAGGTCGCAGCTGCACCGTTTCAAGTCCAGTTTACACTACCTCCACTCAGCTCCGGTCTGACAGACGTGCAGGAAGGAGATTGTGCAATAAATTCAGTGATAAATGTGGAAATCAGAGCAAAAAGTAATTAATTCTGTCAAAGACAAACTCCAAACACAGCTGAAAACAATGATATAAAGACTTTTGATACTATGTTGAAACTGTCTCGCTGTCGGCTTTCTGAAACTTCTGATTTCAAAATAAAATCCACGTGTATCGTGTGTGTACACATATTATTCATGCTACGTGTTTCCATCTGCTTCCCAAACAGAACGATACATTCTAACAGCATTTGTGTAGAAATATATCCGTATATTTATTAACATAGCTGCAATTTCGACATTATTCCGACAAATTATTCCACCGAATAGTGTCTTATTTTGAAAATACAGATGTTGTGCTTGTTTCTTTTCCCGTTGGTGCGACATAATCCTTAAAAATTGACTCCGGCGCTGCTCTGGCATCCGTCAAAAATAGGATATGTTCTAATTTTGACGTATCGCCGTCCACTCACGGCCGCCCTGCGCAGCCGTGTGCAGCCAGTGTAAACACTCTCATTGGTTATAATGGGTGCGTATTTGCTGCTGAGGTCGGACCGGAGCGGAGTGGAGACAAAACGCAAGTAGTGTAAATTAGGGGTAACGCGGTTCACCTTTCACGATCTCGCTGCTTCACGGATTTTTTTTTGTGCAGTTTTTTTTTTCACAGTGCATTGTGTTCTTCGTCCTGATTGGCTAAAGAGTCTCTGTGCTCAACAGGCTATCAACATGTCAGAGCCTGTAGGATGATTTAAAAAAAACAATAAATAACACCAAATAACCATCTTCCAACCTGTTCTGCCGCTAGAAATAAGTTCTGGACCGGTGATGTGCAAAATCCAGTTCCCCTATGGTCCAGGTATAACGTCAGACCAATCCTAAATGGTTAATATGTGGGAGGCGCAGGGGGGAACAGATTTTCACATGGGAACTGAATTTCATACATGTGTCAGCAGCTCGCTGAGCTCGGGACAAAATAAATAAATAAGTAAGTCAGTCAGCTTGCAGCTCCTGGAGTGGCGAAACTAACCGAACAAACCGGCTCTAAATTATCTGGTGAATTAATTATCTGGTGTGCGCAACGTTTGCTTGCTCTTCAGTAAATAAAGCAAAGCCATTTTCTTTATTTTATCTTTATTTCAACCATTATTAAAGACAGACCGGTGTTCCTCCCTCTTCAGACACGTGTTTAGTCCACTGCTGCGTTCAACACCGAACACGCTGCAGTGCGTTCAACGTGTTGAGCGCATTTTTGCTGCTCAAAACGCATTCGGTGGGAACCCAGTGTACTGGCTTAACTACTTCACGGATTTCGCCTATCACGGGTTGTTTTTGGAACGCAACCCCCGCGAAAAACATGGGATCACTGTATTCAGGTAGTCAGCTGGCCTCAATCAAACAGACTCATCAGACCACAATGACCTTCTTCCATTCCAGTCCAGTTGTTATGCTCCTTAGCAAACTGAAGCTGTTTTTCACCATTAGCCTCACTGATGAGTGGTATTCTGTCAGTTGCACAGTTGTTTAGTCCCAATCCCTTGAGTTCACTTCACACTGTGTGTGTGTGTGTGTGTGTGTGTGTGTGTGTGTGTGTGTGTGTGTGTGTGTGTGTGTGTGTGTGTGTGTGTGTGTGTGTGTGAGAATGCTCTTACTTTCACTATTAAACAAGGTCGTGAACTCTACTGTTGTCTTTCTCCGATTTGATTTCACCAAACATTTCAGTGATCTCCAATCGTGATCCTTCAAGGTTACTTTCGACCACATTCCTTCCTCCAACATGATGTTTCCCCACTGTCCTTCTAGTTTTTATTAATGTGTTGGACATTTCTTAACTCAGTTTTAGTAGTTTCAATAATCTCTTTAGAAGTTTTCTCCCATTCTTTCCCAGTTACCCATACAGTATTTAACCATTTGCTTAGTTAAACCCAGGTGGTGGTCTTTTATTTGTCTGGACAGTGCAGTATTGTAGATAAAAGGTGGGTTTATAAGATTTGCAAATCATTGCATTTTGTTTTTATTTGCACTATACATAGTGTCCCAACTTTTCCTATTTATTGAAAGTTTAATTTTTTAAGGTGTAGATAAAGATCATGTGACATGATGAAATACGAAGCTGCATGAATAAAACGTATCAGTTGTAGGTTCTGTATTTCTGTCAGTGCTCCTGCTTGGTAAACACTCTGTTGCATAAAGAGTCTAAAGTCTGTCTAATAGTTTTATTTGTGTCACAGCTTTCCAGAGAACTCCTCTTCATCAGGGGACTTTCTCCTCCCCTCCTCGGAGCTCTGCCTCCAGTTTCATGGTTTAGTCGAGCAGTTGGACTCTTCAGTCCAAGCTGCCTGATTGTTGTGACGTCTTTTTGGCTCAGACGATTTCAGCCTCAGCAGGATGTCTGTACTACACAGACATTTATTTTTACCTCCTCCTCCTGCTGGGCTCTTACATAAACTTGATCTCTGTGCACTGACCTCTGACCTCTCTGCAGGAGATCCAGGAGCGTCTCAGAATCATTGAGTTGTGTTCCAGAGATCAGCGCTTTGCAGACTTCATGCGGCAGACTCAAGTGTGAGTGTTTTGTTTTATTACAGCTGTATAAAACCTGCTGCAGGTGTGATACCTGGAACATTTTTACACTTACTATAATGGTTTTATTTCACATTTATTTCTTTTATTATTTAAACAAAAAAAAACATGTTTTGTTATATATTATATTAATTATAAACATAACTTAGTGCTCATTTCTTTGTGCTTGAAGCGTGTAAAACCAGCAATAATCAGAATATTTCTATAACAGTAACAGGACTGAAAGGATACAGAATGAATCATTTTAAAATATCTAAATTCAACACTGAGGATTTAAAATACTTACGTTCAGATATTAAG
>NW_013952666.1:540034-547466 GCF_001266775.1 Austrofundulus limnaeus
AATCTAAATAAAGTAAAGGAGAACTGATTTAAGTGACATTAATATAAAACTATTTGGATCCAACTGATGATTAAAAACTGAAATGAAGACTGAGCTGGTTGTAACATGAGGTAAGTTTCTAACTGAACAAGTTTAACATAGAAAGAAAATTAAATTTTTAGACTATCATTGTTATAATTCTAGGAAAGCATAGTGGCATCCTGGGACCTTTTTGTGGGGAGTGTTTACGTTATCTCCATGCACATGTGGGTTTTCTCTGGTTATTCTAGTTTCCTCCCACAGTCAAAAATCAGGCATGTTAGATTATTGTCCCAAGGTTTGTTAATACACTACTAGTCAAATGTTTGGACACTCCTGTTCAGTTTTTTATGTTTTGATTTTTTAACATTTGTTGTATGTTGATACTGGGGTGATCCAGTCCAGTGTTGCCAACTTAGCGACTTTGTCACTACAAAGTCGCTGTGTTTTTAGAGACAGGAGCTTTGGTGACAGTATTTTCCAAGCACTTTTTTCCTTTCCTCCTCTGTTCCTCCACAAGCAGCGAGCGTGGAGGTGATCCCCTCCCCCTTAAAGCCATCCGACTCACTGAAGCCTTGTGCAGCACCCCCAACCCTACCCCCTCCCTCAGCTGAAGTCAGCTGAGAGGATAGACCGCTGAAAATGAATCACGCATGCGCAAAGCTGTCACTGCTTCTATGTGGTTTAAAAAGCAGGATATGACATTTATTGTAATGTTTTTCTGTGAAACTGTCTCTCCTGACTGACAGATCAGTCACTTCACCTCTTCCTCCCTGTGTCTCGTGACATCGAACTGTCTGCAGATTAAATTTAAAATTCCCACAAATTTAATTTATGTGGATCTAAGCATTGAAGTCATAAAATTATTTTTATTTCATTAAGTTTAATTGCAGTTCTAAACATATTTAGCATTTTTATTCACTTTTTTCTCTTCATCATCTCTCCTATAGCTCAGATCACAATAATTGGCAAACATCCAACTATGTAAATTAAGTGATGATGTCATCTAGCAACTTTTAGGACAGCCAATAGGGACTTTTCTTGCTCAGGAGTTGGCAACACTGATCCATTCTATGAAGGAACACATAAGGTGCCATGTAGTGAACTTGGAGGTGTTGAACAAACCAGAACATGTTTTGGATTGTTCAGTGTTGGGACCTTTTGCTTTTATTTCAGCTGTGTACACTCTTGCCATTCTCGCTCAGCTTCATGAGTTTCTGTCATTAACTGGAATGGTTTTCCAACAATCTTGAAGTAGTTCCAAAGAATGCCAAGAATGTGCACAGCTGTGGTCAGAACAGGGTGTGTCCACATTGAGTGGTCTAGAATCTGGAGCATATTTAGGTTTGTTTGGTGCTTTTGGGTTTGTTACGTGGTTCCTTACATTCATAATAAATATATCTGAAATCAAAGGACTCTTCAGAACAAACTGCTGTTAAAGGGATCCTGATTAGTTGCATCATTAGGCTTTATTTAATAAACATATATTTTAACTGTAAAATAAAGACTGTAAAAATCCTGTAGGCTGTTTAGTTTTTATAATTTTAAACTAAAAGTTTAAAAATATATTACACGGACGTGGCCATTTTATTTACACACAAAGCATTCTGGGTAAATGATGACGTGGATAGGTCCTCGGTGCGAGGCTGCTAGCGAGCTATATCCACCCTGAAGGTTAATCTTGGACAATATCTGACGATCGACTCTTTTAAATGAAACCAGAGAGCGTTGACAGAGAGGAGAAGGTAGAAATGACTCAGCCTGGAACTGAAAATATAGATGGAGGACAACAGAGCTGCTTCATGGAAGAAGAACCTCAGCTTAGCCTGTTAGCTTTAGCGTTAGCCCCAATGCCATCACCATATATATGTATTAGCTCAGCGCTACACATTCTCCTCTCGTGACTGAGGTCCTTCATCCACATGACAGAGAGGGGAACACAAAAATGACTCAGCTGCAACTGAAAATATGGATGGAGGACCTCAATTTAGCTTGTTTGTTTGATGCGATAGCGCCGAGCTAATACATATAAGGCAATATAGCATCGGCGCTAGCGCGAAGGCTAACAGGCTAAGCTGAGGTTCTTCTTCCATGAGGCAGCTCTGTTGTCCTCTATCCATATTTTCAGTTCCAGGCTGAGTCATTTCTACCTTCTCCTCTCTGTCAACGCTCTCTGGTTTCATTTAAAAGAGTCGATCATCAGATATTGTCCAAGATTAACCTTCAGGGTGGATATAGCTCACTCACACCGAGGACCTATCCACGTTGTCATTTACCCAGGATGCTTTGTGTGTAAATAAAATGGCTCCGTCCATGTTACAATGTTTTTGAAAATTATAAAAACTAAACAGCCTACAGTATTTTTACAGTCTTTATTTTACAGTTAAAAACAAATATCAAATAAAGTCTAATGTTACAACTAATCAGGGATCCCTTTAAAGTAGTTTAAACCCAACAGGATTGTCTGTGGACTCTCCTCCACATTTAAACCATCACTATGAGAAGTCCACAAAAACTGAAGTCCTTCTGTTCATCAGAGGTTCTTGTGTCGCCTGTTTGGATCTCAGAACTTTATGTGCACCAAACTGATCCAGTTTTCTCCTGTTGTTGGAGCAGATTCTTGGAGAGAAGAGGGAGCTCCACCACATAACGACCTCACAGCCACAGACCTCCAGGTACCAACAACCCCGCCCTTTAATTAATCTGGTTCTGGTTCTGACTTCCGGCTTCATGTGACAGGAAAGAACAAAACTGCATTGCCCATAAGTTTCAGAGCCTGATCAGATTTTGAGCTGGAGGAACAAAGTGTTTTTCATGTATAAAAAAACAAAACAAAAAAAAAACAAAAAACTAAAACTTGTTAGAGCATTTTTTTTCTATCAGCTGTTTGTTACATGGTGAGGATGGTTTATTTGACCAAAGTTACAGAAATATTTTCAGTTTGTTGCTTCATAAAATCTGTGTCAGAACATCAGCTGTTTCTCACATTTTGGATTTTATTGGAAACAACAAAAATTTTATTGGTTCAAAACCAAAAGTTGTAAAAAAAATCTTGTAACTTCTGACGATAAAATGAAGACAAACAAGGGAGTAAAAGTTTTTCTCACATAAAAACAATTTTATAGTTAGTTGTCTTTGCCTTCTTTAAAAAGTACATTCTGTGTATTTAGGTCAGTTTAAAAAAGGCCTTAAACTGAGTTTTTTTATTTACAATTTCTGCTACTAACTACATAATATGAAATTCAAGTTTTCAGAATTAAAAAAATAATTATCACATTTTTATGCCTTTAAAATAAATACATGTTGCTGAAGCTTGGATATTTTTAAATATAAAATTTGATTTAAATTGAGTAAAGCTAATTTTTACCACAAAAAAATAATGTTTTATTAAGTTCTGGGATTTTTTTTCACAATTATGTTTCATTTAAATATTTTTGATTATTATAATTAACTAGAATCAATTTTTAAAAAGGGGAAACTTCCTTTGGGATACTCCAGTATTTTTATTGGCATTTTTATTAATTCAAATTAGCACAATGTGTTTATTTTCAGTTTACTACACCGCAGTGAGCAGTGCCACCAGTGGTGGTGGGAATCATTGGGGGCAATGGCCACTCCTAAAAAACTGGTGGACCCCCACTGCCCACGCTTGGCCAGAGAGTTCCAAGCTGTTGCTTTGTTTGGTTTTTAAAGTCCTCTGGCTATTTGATTTAATCTTATCTAATTTCATTTCATGTTTATTTATTGATTATTTGTCATTGTTTCCTTGGGCAAGACACTTCCCTCACCTTGCTTACTGATGGTGGTGAGAGGGTCCAGTGGCACCTGTACATGGCAGCCCTGCCTCTGTTAGTGTGCCCCAGAACAGCTGTGTCTACATAGTGTACCACCACCAAGCATCTCTGAGTGTCATAAAAAGTGCTATATACACTGCCTGGCCAAAAAAAAAGGTCACACATTCTACCAACTTTAGCTTTGATTACAGCTCACATTCGCTGTGGCATTGTTTTGATAAGCTTCTGCGGTGTCTCAAGATTTATTTCCATCAAGTGTTGCATTAATTTTTCACCAAGATCTTGCATTGAAGATGGTAGAGTCCGACTTTCTCCAGCACATCCCAAAGATTCTCATGGACTCTGTGGATCCAATCTATGTGTGAAAATGATGTCTCATAATCCCTGAACCACTCTTTCACAATTCCAGACCCATGAATCCTGGCATTGTCATCTTGAAATATGGCCATGCCACCCCTTTACAACAAAACTTCAGGAGTGTTCACTGTGTGCAGTCATCCGTTTAACCATTAAGAAGAAGATTAACAACAACAAATAACTCATTACTCAATGAAAATGATGTTGTGTAGCACCTGTTTATATCATTATTAACAAGCAGTGGTTTCCCTGAAGTCAGATAAAACTTTTATTTTCTTTATATTTAAGTTGCAGCATTCAATTGTAACATGAATGGGGGCTTGTCCGGGATACTAACACAGTACAGCCATAAAGATAATGTTAGATTAAATTTAAATATCTTTACTTTTTGGGGTGCTGCTTTCAGTAGTAACATGTTTGGGGCTCAGCCAAGATCCTTACAACTATCTTCTGAGACAGAAGTTCAATGAGCATTTCCTTAAAACATTTATGATGATATTTACAGGAACATTGTTTCCACTTTGACAAGCCTTTGTAGTATTCCTGTTAAAACCTTTCATCATAAATATATCCTTTTTTGTCTTTTTATAAAACTGTTTTTCTGTTGAAACTTTTATTTCTCCACAGGAACCAGCCTTTACCAGGAGAATGAATAGGACTTTCTCACCTTGATGCTTTTGACTGGAGTGGAAGGTGGCCAGTCGGTGACCGTTTATTTTTAAAGACTTCCTTTTTTTGTCGTTCTTTTTGAGGTGGCCCTGAAGTGAACTTTGACCTTCAGTCTTTATGTATTTATTGGTGTTTGTGTTTTTATTTTGATGTTTTGTTTTGGACAAAATCTTCAGTCCCTGGTTTTAACCACTGGATATTTCCATTGCTGAGAACATCTGTCTTACACTTTCCGTTGGATTTTCTCTTCAGTTTGGATTCAAGGGTTTCTGATTGTTTGCTGACAGTGGTTCCCAGCAGGGTCACCACAACTGCTGGTTTGAAATAGGTGGGATTATAACCTGCAACATTATCCAGCATGTCTTTTTTTTTCCTGGACAGCGGTGACCTGCAGTGGTTTTTTGCTGTCGGTGCCTTCACTGCTCTTGTAGCTCTTCTGGGATGTGAAGAATCTCAGAGCCCTTGATTTGAATCTGTTCTCCTGTAAACCCACACCAGATGAGACCATAAACCTCCTGCTTTCTCTTCTGCTTCATGCTCGTAAATGTTTACATTTGTGTATCAGTGGTAAATATTTGCATTTCTGAGTGGGTGCGTATGTGTAGCCTGTCATGTGTTTGTGGTTTCAGAAAGTTCGGGGTGAGTTAGTTCAAAGCATTTTGTTTAAGCAAATAAATTTATTTTGTACCTGCAAAAAAAGAACCTTTTTCATTATATTTTGTGTGCAAGAAACCATTTTTACTTCTTCAAAAGGTATGAATTAATTAGAAATTTTACTTTGTGTGCAACTGAGTTCATTTGTTCAAGAGTGAGGGGAGGATGTAGCATGAGATTGACAGATGGATCGGTGCTGCTGCCACAATATTCACCTTCTCCACATCGCCCTGTGCTTCTTCTACACCCCACTCCCACCCCACACACCATCACTGTTTTTAATGTAATTTTGTTAGAAAACTTTAAGTTACGCGCTGGCTCAAAACTGAGCTTGACTCGATAAAACAGTAAAGTAAGTTAATTTTATATCAACTCGCCGTTAAATCTGTTCTTCTTAATGAGACGCTGGATCAACTCCTGGGATGCAGCCGCTGGCTTCCTCCACGCTGGCCCACCGCTATCACCACCCCAGCTACCAGCCCTGACTGTTGGGCCAGAGTTCACAGACCCCTTCCAGGTGCCTCACAGCAAACCAAGTGACCAAATACATATTTTCCACCATAATTTGCATAATGGTCGTACAGGGTCCTATAGCCCATATCAATGGACCTGGTAGCACACCATTCCTACCATAAACAATGTTGGTGGTGAACCCCGTACCCCGCCCCCGTGACGCTGGATAAATTGCCTCGACACCATACAGAAGTCTTTTTCCATGGCCTCTCCGAACTCCTCCCATGCCAGAGGTTTTGCCTCAGCGACCACCCGAGCCGCAATCCGCTTGGACTGCCGATACCTATTGGCTGCTTCCAGAGTCCCACAGACCAAAAAGACCTGATAGGACTCCTTCAGCCTGACAGCATCCCTCACCACCAGAGAGAGAATACTACACCAACAAAAGCATCAAGTAGACAAACTCCAGCTTACGAGTGTGCACTCACCGTCAGCCCAGCACAGCGCGACAAAAACAAGCCATGCAGATCTGGTGACATGTAAACAGATTTAGTCCTGATCTTAATGCTGTCAGTTTTGTCTGTGCCTCTGTCTGTATCTAGACAGAGACGTGTCAGCCATAACTTGTCAGTGTTGGGTGCAGCCTGTAAATGTCCATGGGACCAGCTGATGGGCAGGGCCGTAAAGTGTGGGTTGGTTGGGGGGGTCCCCTGGTCCCCCTATTCTGGCACCAGTACTGAGACCACCTAAGTATTAATTTAATCATGTAACATGAACAAAGTCCTTTAAAATGATTATGCATGTGGTATCAGCTTTTCATGTTTAAGAATCATGCTTTTAACCCAAGATGTGTTTATTTCACAAGTTAATAGTTGTTTCTTTATTATTCTTTACTTACTATTATATTCTTTATTTATTTACAGGGTTGCACATAAAATTTTTGGTCTGGTTCTCAGGGGAGAACCTAGGGTTGTTGCTTGATGCTCGCTCATATTTTCCTCCACTCATTTAACACATTTATCTAGAGGGGAGTCAGGGCATCTAACGTCCTCCTGTTCTGTTTTATGACTCCTTCAGCTGCAACGTCTCAGGACATCATGTCAAATCAGTCCAACAAGTTTTTTAAATTCTTTTACTCTGCACAAATTTTGTAAACTACCTAAGTGGCCGAGGGGCTGGGTGTATGTCATATAAACATCACAAACTGAACATTTCATGGTTAAATGTCTTTTAGACTACACATGTCCTTCAGATGGACAACTCCTGTTTGGTCTTCTGGATCTTTGGCCTTGGTTAAACCAGCTTTCCACTCTCCAGACCAAGCAGCTATTCATTATCTTCTGTAACGTACTGATAAACATTAAACTTTCATATATTTTAGATTCATTACACACCAACTGAAGTAGTTCAAGCCTTTTATTGTTGTAATATTGATGATTTTGACAAAAAAGTAAAGAAAAATAAAAAATCCCTATCTCAAAAAATTA
>NW_013952666.1:550581-554621 GCF_001266775.1 Austrofundulus limnaeus
TTCATGATATTCTAATTTTATGACCAGCACCTGTATATATAAACACACACACACACACACACACTGATGATAACACAGCTGATTTTTGATTATTTTATGTTTCTGATCTGAGGAGATGGAGCTTTAAAGGAGCACCCTAATTATTTTTCTTCATGGAGAGTTTTTGGCAGTTTTTTAAGCACCAATGCTGTGCTGAAGCCTCGTTTTCTGGAGGAAGACGGGGAGGATGACGAAGACTCTTTTGGCTCTGGAGGTGCTAACCTGAGCTGCAGCTCTGGCAGGTGTTTTTCTGTGGAAAACATCTGGATTTGTGTGGGTTTGATGGGAAATGCAGCTGTCCTGTCAGAGGCTGTTATCTTCGGTTGCATAACTTCCGCGCTACAGCAAAGGGCTTCAAATATTTTTTTAGTTTTATTCTTGCCATTTCGAGGAATCGTTTTTGTCTAATAGGAGGCAGATTGTATTTTATGAGCTGGAAAAATCTGAACAGTAGGATAAAGTATCAGTTGGATGGTATGTTTCGTGAACAGGCAACGCTCGGATTGTCTGAAACATCTGGAAGATTTACTGTAGATGACAGCAGAGGTTCAGGTTACCTGAGCTGCACTGTTTCATCACAGATGGTAAAAATTGTGAATCAAGCAAAATCATAAAGACCAGTAAAAAAAATAAAGCAAGAAACAAAATCCACCCAATAATTTTGTCAAACTGATGCTGAAAAATAATATTTGCTGTTGGCTCTGTAGGTTTAGCTAATTGCTACGACTGAAAATAGAACAAAAGTAGTGACACTCACAGAAGAGCAGCTTGAGATGAAGTTTAACCATTAAATGTATCATTTCACTCAGATTTAATTGTTAAGGCACGTGTGTCAAATTCAAGGCTCATGGGCCATATGTGGCCAATGAGAATGTCACAGATGTTGTCCTTAAAAATCTTTTCATAACTGGACAGGTTGTCTTTTGTTGAAAAACTATCATGTCTCTCTTCCAGGAGACCTTCAGTCTGAGGAGTTCCAGGTAAGCTCAGCCTTATAAGCAGCACTTTCAACATGGTGGACAAACAAGTTTAAGACAATCGACACTGGAGTTCACATGCAAAAGACGTGCTGATGTTCCACCATGTGGAAGCACTGAGCCTGCCTGGAACTCCTCAGACTGAAGAAGTCTCATGGAGGTGAGATAAAACATGTTTTCAACAAAGAACCCGTCCAGAGGACCTGCTCAGTTTGTTTTCTACCTGGAGTTTTTTTTAGATGCGTCAGGATGTCCTAAAATAAGTGTAGACTGTTTTAAAGCCATCATTGACAATAAACTACACCTCACACAATGCATTTTGAATATTTTGCCCACAAAATCTTTGTTGTACTGGGAAGTGGGAATTTCCCACTTACAATTGTGATTCTAAACTTTGAGGTGAAATACAGAGACAGTGCTGTGTTTACGAAACATTTTTAAGGAGAACCTTTTTATGTTTGAACTTTTAATTTGCAATATGGATTACTTTAAGTGGTTTAAACATTTAAACTCTAAAAAAATGAAACTTCCTCCTAAATTTGCAGTATTTAGGAAGAGGTTTCATAGAAAGACCAGCTGAGAGTTGACCTATTTTACTTCAGGTTCTTTTGTTTAAACCTGACCTAATGGACCTGTTAAAGCAGCCTGGGAGTAAAATCGTTCTGGTTTTCTGGGGGATTTCCTTGGATCCTGGCAGAATGGTTCTGATTTATGTCTGCTGTTAACAGCTGGGTTGGTGGTGGTGGTGGTGGTGATGGGGGGGGGGGTGTTTTGCTTGAGGCGTCGTCGTCTCTTAAGGCCTCACAGAGCTTCTCCTCATGTAAGCTGGCATGGAAAATCAGACGTCCTCCCCTCCGCTCTGAGACGGTCCAGGTGGGGGAGCTGTCATGGTGGCGTTGGCCCACAGAGGCGACATCTGCAAACACTTTCCAGATCCCAGCAGGCGCAGCGAGGAACAAAACAGGTTCTAATGTGAGTTTTGGCTCCGATCGGTTCAGAGTAGCTCGTGGTCCGATGCACCATCCATCTTCAGGAGAGAAGGATGATTAATCTAACTGAGAAAAGGTTTCACCTGAGCATTTAATAAAGCTTTTGTAAAGACAAACATGCAAGAGCTTCTAAATTCCCTGATGTTCTTTATTCTACATTTTTAAATCAGAGACCTAACATAAATTTGAAGCTCAGTTTTTGAAAAATTTGGTGCAATATTTCAATGCATCCATTTACCTGCAAAATGGAGGATTATCCATTTATTGACAGTCATTTATCCAATTAGCATGTGAATAAATAGAGCTAATCAAGCCTGTTGTTTGGCTGATGGTCCTCATTTGCATGTGACTAACCTGTTTGTCCACCATGTGGAGGCAGTGCTTATAAGGCTGAGTTCACCTGAAACTCATCAGACTGAAGAAGTCTCTTGGAGGAGAGATGAAACATTTCACTAAAGAAGAACCCANATCATCAATATTAAAACAATAAAAGACTTGAACTACTTCAGTTGGTGTGCAATGAATCTAAAATATATGAAAGTTTAATGTTTATCAGTACATTACAGAAAATAATGAACTTTATCACAATATGCTATTTTTTTGAGAAGGACCTGTAATATTGGCCCTTTAAGTTTTTTGGTGGAAAATTATAAGAATAAATGTTTCACTTTGTTGTAACTTGTTTGAAACATGCATTTGCTTTATCAAATGATGCATCCTGGACCATCGTGAACAAAATATTGAACGTGACTTTCTGGGTCACATTAAACCTTCATTTTTAACTGGATGATAAAGTTCATGAGTCTGATCAGAACACAAAAGAAAGAAACTGCAGCGTTAATTTATGCACATATCTTAAGTTTATGAAGCCCTTCAGAACTTTATAATCCTGCAATTTTATCTGAATGTTAAAAAATGTAATATTTTTAAACACTTTAACAACATTTTAAACCTTGAGAACTTTGAATTATAACCACAGTTTATTAACCTGTATTTAACCAGGAAAATCTCACTAAGATCTTAGATCTGTTTTTCAACAGAGGCCTGGGTCTATTTCTGGGTCTGTTCTGAATTTTACTTTTTGTCCTTTTTCCTCTCCCTTTTCTAAAAACAGTTTTTTCTTCATCTCCTTCTATTTGATTGTATCTTTACAGTTAGGGGACTTTCTAGTTCCTTTGTTTCATGAAGCTGTTCTTCTGAACAAAACATAAACTTGAGGACATTTTAAAATCTTTATCTTTAGACAACAACCTGTGCATGCTTTTATTTTGGAAACAAAGAAAACAGAGCAGAGCAGGAAGTCAAAATAAAAGCTCAGCATTCTTCTGTTGTGGATGGAATCAACCTGTCCCCTATGTGTGGACTCGTAATGACCCTGAGACTGAACTAGTCCTGGATCTGATCCAGGATCATTCCAGGATCTGAGGCAGTGTTACATAACATTTGTTTTCAGTGTGAAACAGAACCTGAGATGGATCAGGACCACCTGTGTCTCACAAGTCCTATCAGAACGAGGTGTTCAGGTGTTCTTCAGGTGTTCTTCATAACTTCAGCTGAGTTATGAAGCTGCAGCAAGCTTTGGTTTGGCCTTGGTGCCGAGGTGAAACCAGAGAGCAGCAGAAAGTGTTGGCTGAAGTCTGCAGGACAGAGTTCTACTCATTAAATCATCCTCCTCTTTGGCTTTTGGCTTCAGCTACACCACTGTGTTTCTAATAACATATGTCTGCTGCTGCTTCAAAAGAAGATTACAGGTTAATTAATTTTTATTTGTTTATATGTGGCAGCACAACAGATCGGTGAGCACTGATGCCTCACACCAAGAAGGTCCTTGGTTCAATCCCTGGTTTGGACCGGGGTCTTTGTGGGTGGATTTTATATGTTCTCCTCGTGTTTGTGTGGGTATTGTCCAGGTAAGGTTTCCTCCCATAGACAAAAAAACATGTACATTAAACAGTGACTTACCCCAAAAATAACTTTTTTTAGCTGATAAACTGTCTAGAATGTGTATAAAATGTTATATAGTACTGTTTCTGTG